>NW_023276807.1:31872173-32148898 GCF_003668045.3 Cricetulus griseus | reverse complement strand
AGCACACACAGTTGGGAGGTGGAGACAGGAGAGTCAGAAGTTCAAAGTCATATTTAGCAATGTAGTGAGTTGGAGATCATCCTAGGATACATGAGACCCTGTTCAAAATGAACTGGACCATTTCATAGGTTCCCACTGACAGGACACCAGGGACAGCCTGTTTGGAGCTAGCTGCCACAAGGACAAGAACAAGTGTAGGGTGTCCAATGCCCAGTCCAGGCCCCATCTCTGTGTCCTCAGCAGGCCAGCAGCAGCTTCAGTGGCATCTTGCGGGGCCCACTTTTCAGTCTATGAAGTAGTCCCCTAGAGTGAAGGAGGCTTGGGGACTGGACATCAGGGTGGAAGATGCCCGCTCAGCTCTGCCCATCTCAAGAGCCAGTCTGGCTTTGAAACCTGAGTGCTTCCTGAGCCAGGGGGCCTGGAGCTGGAAGGAAGCAAACCCTTCCTGCCAGGAACTACAGCCAGACCCCTCGTGAAGAGCCCCTCCTCCTGATATCCCCCCCCTCCCCACCACACATTTATTCCATGCCCGGAGCTGTGGTTCACTTCTTAAACAACCCCTTTGGGGTCTTCCACTCTTTCTCCCATTCATCGTCTCCACTTCCTCCCCCAGGGCTGCATCTGGGCACCCCCCTCCCCACAATCCATCCCCAGACATCATCACTGGTTTTCCAAGCCCTTTTGTCTGGCCATTTCTGAGCCCGTTTGGGGCTCAGCCCAGATCAGCAACTATAAGTGCCCACTTTTGCTCTTGGCTCACACAAGGTGCCCATTGTCTGCTGTGCAAGGGAAGAGCATCCATGCTCACGCTGTGAAGGAGGAAGGGTGTTTACCCAGGGCTGGCTGCACCATCTTGCATGCTGTGCACAGCCACACCCATCACAGAATGAACGGGTGCTTCTTGTGGGCCCTGTAGTAGATAAAACACATAGGCCTGCAGGGCACGGAATGTGTGCATAGACACAGGGCTGACAGTGAGAGCCTTGGGACCAGGTACAGCCATCGTCTGTATCTACCACAGTTGCTACCAGGACCACCTCACACCAGTATCCACAGACGCCTTGCGTAAAATGAGGACACTCTCACACATAACCGACTCAAATCCTCCCATCCACCTAAACTATATATAACACCTCATACGACAGAAATGCTATGTAAACTGTTATTATACTCTATGGTTTAGATAATAATAATGATGAAAAGGAGTAAAAACTGTGCAGATTTTACTATTTTAAAATGATGATTGATGGATCTGTTTATAGAACCTGAGGATACAGAAAGCTGAAGGTGTGGTCTTTACAGGGCTATTCATCCCTCTGTTCATTTCTCTACCACTACATCAGTCCTCACTCCTGCCCTCCAAGGCAGGGATCATAGCTCCTGGTAGAGAGCTAATGTCAGGAGAGCTGGGTAGCTGGAGGCATCCCCGCACTTACAAGGAGAAGGAGGAAGAAAGGGAAGGAAGCTACCAAAAATCCTAGCATAGCAGAGCTGCAGAGCAAACCTAGTTGGTGGTGGTTGTTTTGAGGCAAGGTCTCCCCATGTAGTACTGGCTGGTCTGGAACTCCCTACATAGACTAGGTTGACCATGAACTCACAGAGATCTGCCTGCCTCTGCCTCTAGAGTGTTGAGATTAAAGTTGTATGCCTCCATGCCTGGTGGGTCTAATATCCTTCATCTGAAACCAGGCTATGACTTGCTCAAGGTCACATGACAAATCCACTGGCCCAGAGTGAGGCTTGGGATTTAGTATGGTTCTCAGAGTCGTAGCCAGGAGGCTTAATTCTCATCCTGTAAACACGCACATGCATATATCTCCACATGGAAAGGTACAAACCACACACACACACACACACACACACACACACACACACACACACACTAAAACAAATCCTGTGAGTACACTGTGACTTGCAATATTACTGGTACTAGCTCTTGTGGCCACAGTGCAAATTATCACATCCTCAAAGCAAAACTGCACTGTCTCACAGAACTGGAAGTCAGAAGGCTAAGATGCAGATGTTGGCAGGGCCACTCCCTCCCCAACACTGAAGAAGCATCTAACTCCCTGGTGACCACTGACAACCACTGGACCTCAGCTGTGGCTGGGTTACTGTGGCCTTCAGATGGTCTCTGTCTTTTGTGTGTGTGTGTGTGTGTGTGTGTGTGTGTGTGTGTGTGTGTGTGTGTGTGTGTATGTGTGTGTTTTCTTATAAAGACATCACTGGGTGTGGGCCCGCCTAGAATCCAGCATGACCTCATCTTCAACTCATCATCTTACACCTGCAATGACTGTGCCTCCAAACAAAGTCACAGTCTAAGCTTCCAGGTGGACATAACTTTTGATGGGGGATGGGCACTGAACACTATACAATCCACTAGAGCAGTGCTTCTCAAACTTCCTAATGCTGCAACCCCTTAATACAGCTCCTCATGTTGTTGTGACCCCAACCATAAAATTATTTTCATTGCTACTTCATAACTTTAATTTTGCTACTGTTATGAATTGTAAACACATCTGTGTTTTCCAATGGTCTTAGGCGACCCCTGTGAGAAAGTGTTGTTCATCCCTCAAGGGGTCATGACCCACGGGTTGAGAACTGCTGCACCATAGTCACATTTACAAAGTTGCAGGAGTAAACACAGGGACAGCTTTGGGGGCCATGATCTTTTACCTATTACAAACATATTAGAAGACTGTAAGAGATTTGAAGAAAACCAAAGTAATAAATAGAGAACAGGGTGACTGGGTAGAGTAGGGAGACCAGGTTTCGGTGCTGATAGAAAGGCCCTACTGAGATGATCTGAACAAAGTCCTCAAGACTAGAAGGGACAAGTGATTTGGGTGTCTGGGGAAAGGGCACCCAGGAGAGCAAGCAGTGTGAAGGTCCTGGGGCATGAATGTGCCATGCATGAAGATGGAACAGAGTGAATGAGGGGCAAGGTGAGATGGCATGGGTCTTGCAGGTCCCCACACAAGCCTTGTCTCCTCACACCACTGTCAAGACTGCCAGAGCTGAAGAGAAGCAGGAACGCCTCTGTTGTCACGTATCACTCTGGATGCTGGTTTGGGCCCAGGCTGCAGGGGACTGTGGCTGAGGCTAACTCAGCTTCCAGCTCTCCACCACACCCTGCTGTCTCAGGCGGCCAACTCTCCACAGCTCTCATGGAGAGGCGCCTCGGGGGCCTGCCTCCCCTGCTGCTGGACCCCCCAGCCTGCCCACAGGGCTCAGGTTTCCCCTAGTCAGCTGTACCCACCGAGCTGGGAAACTTAACTTTCCAGAAAGAGCTCATCATTTTCCATTAGGAAACTTCGCTGCTCTGCCCCGCCCTGCCCCCCTCAAGTCCTGCAACTAAAGCTGAGTCCCAAGCCTTCAGATATTCTAGGGATCAGGGTCCCCTGAGCCAGGGCAGGGTGGATCTCACCTGCCCACGGCTGCCCACAGCTGCCCATGACCAAACTATCCTCTCCTCCTTAGGGACCCTCCGCCCTCCACACCTGCTTGCCATGGTGCCATCTACAACCCTGCCACCTGTCTTGGTCATTGGCCTTGCTAAAATGGAGCACCCCACATGGAAGTCCCTGACAGAAGAGGGGACCAGGGCTGGGGCACAAGTTCCTGTCTTCACTGCTGAGGTAAGTGAAGAGTTCTCTCAAAGCCTGTCCTCCATGGGATCCCTTGCTCCCCTAGCCACTGTGCAGCCTGTCAACAAGAGTAATGTCTCCATGTTTGTGAAGCCAACAGTGTCTGTAGAGCCGGAGACTCTTGGCTGGGGCGATTTCTTTAAGTACTCCAGAATAATAGCATTTCCTTTTTCCTTCTCCTCTAGCTTCAGCTGACACTCCTCCCTGAGTTGTCCCCCAAGATCCAAGTAAGTGTTTTCCTCAGGGTACCTGAGACTCAGACCTCCAGATACGTCCCCACCAATCTCCGTGTCCCCCAAAGGATGGTTCTTCACAAGTCATGTGGAAGTTAAGGTGTGAAGGTCTCTGTCCACATGCAAACAGAAGGGCAATCCCCGCTTCATTCAGTCCTGAAAAAAAAAAAAAAAAAAAAAAAAAAAGAGTAAAGTTTGATGTCAATCAAAACTGGACCTCCGCCATTTCTTAAAGGGAGTGCTTGGGGGCATTTCCCTAAGCATCTGAATCTCCCCATCTGTAAAGCAAGGGTACATTTTTCATAGCACACAACACTGTGGTGATTTAGTTGATATCACTGATGGGCAGAATTCTGTGAGTACCTAAGTAGTTGCCAAGCCTTGGTGGTTTGAATGACAAGCGCCCCATGGGCTCCTGTGTTTGAATACTTGGTCTCAGCTGGTGGCACTGTTTGGGGCAGGCATAGGAGGTGTGGTCTTGCTGGAAGAGGTGGGTGACTTGGGGCAGGGTTCAAGATCTCCACTACTCTCTCAGCTTCATGCTTGCAGTTTGAAGCCATGAACTCTCAGCTTCTTGCTCTAGCTGCATGCCTCTACTGAACCATAGTAGACTCTAAACCCTCTGGAACCATAGGCCAAGATAAACTCTTCTTCCTTAAGTTGCCTTGGTCATGGTGGTTTTTTATCACAGCAACAGAGAAG
This sequence comes from Cricetulus griseus, assembly GCF_003668045.3. Lineage (NCBI taxonomy): Eukaryota > Metazoa > Chordata > Mammalia > Rodentia > Cricetidae > Cricetulus > Cricetulus griseus. The sequence goes on along the minus strand of NW_023276807.1, from coordinate 32,144,316 downwards.
AAGCCAGCAGGCTGAGCAGGGCATCTTCCTCACAAAAATCTCCAAGGGCAGGCTGGAGAGATGGCTCCGCAGTTGGGAGCACTGACTGCTCTTCCAGAGGACCCAGGTTCAATTCCCAGCATCCACATGGAAGCTCACAACTGTCTGTAACTCCAACTTCAGGGAATCTAACATCCTTATAGATGTACATGCAGGCAAAACACATAAGAAAATGCACATAAAATAAAAATATTTTTTTAAATCTCCAAGAGCTAAGTGAAGGTCCAAGCATTCTTTCTTTCTACATATTTTTTGAGATCATAGAATAATTGCTTCATTTCTCTTCCCTTTCCTCCCTCCAAATCCTTCCATATACCCTTCCTTGTTTTCTTTCAAATCCATGGCCCCTTCTTCATCAATTGTTGTCACGTGCATATATGTGCATGCATATCCATATATTTTTAAATACCCCTGCTCAGTCTGTATGTTACTCATTTGCATGTTTCCTGAGCCGATCATCTGAGGCTAGATAACAAGTGCTCAGAATCCCTTAGTTGCCTGTAGATCTTTGTGTAAGGCTGAGGCCTCCTGGGCTTTCCCTCTGTCCACTTTGGCATGTCTGTCAATGCTGTCTTTGTTCAGTTCTGTTTATGCAGCCATGCTGGTGAGGCTTCATGGATGTAGCTTCTGACCGGCTGAGACACAGTCTCACAGCAAGCTCCCTGGTCCTTTGGCTCTTACAATCTTTCTGACCCCTCTTCCACAGTGTTCTGTAAGATGGGAGATGTTTTGTAGATGTATCCATTGAGATGGGCCCCACAGCTCGGCATTCCGATTGCTTGTGAGGTTTTTGTGAAGGTCTCTGTCTGTTGCAAAGAGAAGTTTCTTGATGAGGGGTGAGGGCAGCTACACTTACATTTAAAGATCTGGAGCTAGGGGCCTCTGATGAGAGCGAGCATGTGACATTTGTCCTTCTGGGTCTGAGTTGTCTCAGTCAATATGATCTTTACTAGTTACATCTATTTACTGGCTAGACCCTGGAGAAGGAAATGGGGCAGTCTTTTTTCAGGACTTTATTTTCATTATTGTTTAATTACGTGTGTGTGCGTGTGTGTGTGCGTGTATGTGCAGGTGTGCATGCACATGAGTGAATGCATGTGTGTGGAAGCCAGGTGACATCAGGCGTCTTTTATCTATCTTCACTTGATTTTTGCCACAAGATCTCTCTCTGAACCTGGGGCCCATCAGTGAGGCCAGACTGGCTGTGATAAGCCCCAGAGGTCCTCCTCCCCAGCACTGCCACTCTCTCCCCAGCCTTCTATTTGGGTACTGGGGAGCTGAGATCAGGTCCCTGTTGGGACCCAGCCCCCATGGGGTCTCTTTGAGTTGTTTTCCAGCATAACCACAGGTACCTCCTGTTTTCCCGACCTTGCCCCACTAACATCAACATCCTGTTGTGAACCCTTACAACTGGGGGTTTTGTAAGTTTGTATATAAGGCTGCTCCTCAATAAAGGTAAGAGGGACATTCAGAAAATGAGCGGGCATCTTGTCGTTCATCCAAATCTCCAGGCTTTCACCTGATACTCAAGACTTAGTTGTGGTGTGGGCATCACAGTCCCAATGCTTGCACAGCAAGTATGGTACCTACTGGGTTGTCTCCCTGGCCCATTGTGATGCATTCTGGAGTGGCTGGGGTAACAGGTCACAGTGACATTATACATACATATATATATATATATATATATATATATATATATATATATATTATGTATATATATGTATTATTATGCACTAGAATCCCCCATTTATTATTGAGTCTCAGTGGTGAATACTTGCAGGTTCACTACACAACTCTTACCAGTTTGAAAGTTGGGATTTTCTCATAGTAAGGGAAAACTATTTCAGAGGAAGAAAAGACATTGTTCTGGTCTGGGTTTGGTTCCACCACCTCCTCCATATCACTGCTGTGTGAGTTAGGCAAAGACTTGAGCACCCTGGGCCTCACTTGCTCTACCATTAAAATGATACAACCCTATCCCTCTCAGCAGGGCGCTTTGAGGGTAAAACACAAATGTATGGTGGTTCTGGCAGAGCTCTTCACAGGGAGAGGGTACTCAGCAATGGCCGCTGTGCTAAATGAGTTGTGGGGGGATGCACATGGAGGAGTGGCTCCTTCTCAACCTTCGAACTTGAGCCTTTTCCACCCTCCGTAAAGAGAGGACAATATTACTTGGGTTAGGGCTGGTAGACGACTCAGTCAGTAAAGTGTTTGCTGTGTGAGCATCAGGACTTGAGTTTGGATCCCTGGCACAGAGAAGCTGGACACAGTGATAAATACCCATAACCCAGCACTGGGGAGGCAGAGAGAGGTGGGTCTGTGCAGCTTGCTTGATAGCCAGTGTCTCTGAATCACTGAGCTCCCAAGTTCATGAGAGACCTTCTCCATAATAATACGCCATTGAACCAGAAACCCAAGGTCAACCTCTAGCCTCCGCACACACATACACAAGCATGACTGTATGTACACACACCAATATAAACACAAACTCCAAATATATATATATATATATATATATATATATATATATATACACAACCCTACACAGGTGCATGCAAACATGAACATGTATACATATATATGCATCATACAAATACCACACACACACACAAGAATGCTTAGATCAACAGCCCAAGCCCCTACTTAATGTTAAGGATTCTGTTGGATGCTGAGGAGAGGGGAGGGGTGGGGAACAAGACCCTTCACAACACAGGACACTGATCCTACAAGTAGTGCCCCATTCTGCAGCCAGCCCAGAATCCAAACAACTTCCTTAGGCCACATGCAGACACCAGCTTTCAGGAAAGTCAGAGCTGAAGGTCAATCCCTCAACACCTCCCCTAGATGAGCAGGGTAGGAAGCATGAGTGCCCCGTGCTGAGATAGGATAGTAAGAGGAGAAGGCCAGGTTTCCGTATTTTAGGAGACAGAGGTAGCAGGTGGCTCGCTGGTGCTGGGACATGTGAACCCACCCATCAGAGGCCATGTGGCCAGCAGCAGGGCAGCCTGGCACTGCCAGGTACAGCTAGGTCCCACTGAGCCCACCAGCCATGTGAGGAGAAGATCTGGTTTCTCAGCCATAGCACAAATTCCAAATCACAGCCTGGATGGGTGAAAAACCACCTAACTTACCCCACTCCTACTGCCTTGCTCCCCCCCAAAAAAAAACTCTGCTGGGAAGCAGGTTACAGAGACCTGAATGTCTGAGGTCTGCAGTCCCAGGAGTGGAGACACAGCCCTACCATTCCCGGGCTTCCTAAACAGAGCTTCTGCCTGAGATGGGGGTCAGCTCTGCATCTGAGTAGACTTTCCGTGGTGAGCTAGGGTGCTGCAAGCAGCTGGTGACAGCCCAAGGTGCTCAGTCCCTGCAGGAGCCAGGTTATTTTGGGGTGGGAAGCAGAAGCAGGAGACTTCCCGGATGAAAATAACCTTCCCTGGGTGTCATTCTCAGTGGCATGCTTGTCACAGGGCTCTGTTCTGCCTGCCCCTCCCAGGCAGGGTAGGCAGGGCCAGGATGGCCTTACAGCCAGAGAAGGGGGGGGGGCAGGCGGCAGCAGGGACAGGCCTTGTTTCCTAATCAGGACCTTGCAGGAACACAGCACCGGTCTCCAGGGCTGCAGAAAGCTGCACACCACTTGCCAAACTCCTCCTCCCCTAGCTCTGAGAAGTCCTCTGGCTCCGCCTGCCTCCCCAGTGTTCTGTCAGCCATTTCTTGTGGTCTAGGGCTCCCCCTAAGACTTTGAACTCCCCTGAGGACAGGCCTGTGTCCTTCAGGCTACCTGATGATGGTGTTTCCCTCAGGTTGGGTCTCTCTGAGGACCAGACTCAGAATTAGAGCTCTCAGACAGGGCTGTGCCCCACTCAATCTGAGGCTCTCTCGGGGCAGGGGCAGGGCCAGGCCTCTCATCATCATGTTTTCTGGCCCAAACTGGAGAAAGTTTACCGATGCTCAAGAGTCCAGGGTTCCCTGTCATCATTCTGTAGCTACAACTCTCTAGGGCTAAAACGTTTTGTCATCTAGAAGCTTCTGCCTCCGTCACTTCAGGACATTTGTCTAGCCCCTCAGACTCGCCCCTGTGTTATGAGGAAATAGTGGTTCCTGCCCCCAGGCCAGTGTGAGACTTAAATGAGATAATGTGAGCAAGAGTCTTGGCAAGGTGCCCAGCTGAGGACAATAAAAAAAAAGTAAAGGAAGGACTGGAGTCTTGGGCCATTTGTCAATTAGACAGGGCCCCAGGCCATATGACCCTGGAGTCTAGGGCCAAGATTGGCCCTGGAAGGCCCCAGAGTGACCCAGGCCACTGTCCAGGGTAGGGACTCCTCTAAGGCTGCAGTCTGCAGCTCTACAGACACGGTTCATGCAACAAGCTGCAGCAAGGCTTGCGATCCATGTCTTCTGTGCCTCCCACTAGCTTTCAGCCCCCACTTTGGGCTCCCAGCTCCAGTCACCCCACTCTGCCCCAACCCCTCCTTGCCTTTCCCACCAGCTCATGGAGGAGCCCAGGTTCTTTGTAGATACAACATTTGTATGGTGTGACACTTGTGAGCTGGACAGGGGACCTGGGCCAGGACCAGACAATATAAATATATCTGGGGAGTTTACATTGTTGGGGGCTGGGATTACTCACCACTCTGCAGGCTCTGCCCCTGTTTATTCCCTGAGAGTTCATGGCCAGGGCGCCACCACTGGAGGGAGGTGGAGGGAATTTTTGGGTGGCTACAGCTGCAGGGACATCAGTGTACTGAAGGAGCCTGGGAAAGCCTGAGAGCCTACAGGCCACACCCTCCCATCCTCTCCAGCTGCACCATCCCAGCTCCAGAAGATGCTGTTTGCAGGAGCCCCGGGATGGAATGGCCTCCCTGCACCTGAAGAGAGAGGCCCTTAGCCAACCTCCCCTCTGCCCTCAGCCCCACCCAGCTCAGACTCCACTGCACCCTCTCAGGTCAAGCTAAGTGGCTTCTGGCTTGGCCTAATCTTCGCTAGCTAGCTGCTCCTGCAACTTGCCCAGGAAACTTTCCCACCACTCTGCATCTTCCCCAACATCTGAGAAGCAGGCTGAGCCAGGACTGTCTTTGTCTGCCTGGGAGAGTGGGAACCTGAAAGCTGGCTATTCTGGCTGTCCATAGTGCCATAGTTCAGGATCAACCAAAAGCCCGATAGTGGTAGTAGCCTCTTAGCGGCCTGCATAGGATCCACCTAGCAGACAGGGAAACTGAGGCAGAGCATTCAAAGAAAGCAGTTAAGGGACGTGCTCATGGGTACTCAGCTGGTGAGGTCAGGGTTCAAGCTGAGCTCTAGATGGCTCTGCCTTCTCTGCTTGGCTCTTCTACCCAGGACCTGACTCCAAGTGAGCAAGGATGCCTTCCCAGAGCAGATGGAAGACAGCTGTCTTCCCCCACAGGTTTCCATGCTGGAAGATGAGAGTGTGCCCATCAATTTCCATTTTCACCAGCTGGGCAAAGGGCAAGAGGGAGAACCGACATCAGGAGCCACAGCTGCTATGAGGTGAGTGAGTGACTCGGACTTGCCCTGTCTGTCCTAAGTCCTGCAGACAACCATCTCAGGAGCCCCTCTCTGTGCCTCGAGGACACATGGTGTCATTACACAAAGAGACAAGGTGACTTGTCGAAAGTCATACCGCTAATGTCAGAGCCCATTTAGACCTCAGAGCCTGTATGCAGAGAAAAGAGGTAGAAAACTGTGTTTGAGGATAGCCTGGTGTACATAGTGAGGTCCAGGCCAGCTAGGGCTACACAGTAACACCCTGTCTAAAAAACATAAATAAAATAGGACTAGAAAGATGGTTCAGTGGTCAAGAGCACTTGTTGGGGACCCTAGTTTGATTCCCAACACCCATGTGGTGGTATAATGAGTCTTTCTCTGTCCTGCCAGCCTGCTCCCAAATAAGGACATGGAGAGACGTATTTATTAATTATGAGAGCTTGGTCTTTAGGCATGTTTTCAACTAGCTCTTATAATTTAAATTAATCCATATTTTTATTTTTATTAATCTACATTCTACTACATTCTGTATGTCCAACTCATTCCAAGTCTGACAAGCATCTCCATCTTTCTTCCCAGTGTTCTCTCTGCCAGGAAGTCCTGCCCATATCTCCTGCCTAGCTATTGGCCATTCAGCTTTTTATCACAGCAATTCATCTTCACACAGTGTACAAATATCTGGCTACATGATGGCTTACAACCATCCATAACACCAGTTCCAGAGGTTCCAACTCCCTCTTCTGGCCTCCATGGGCACCGAGAATGTAAGTGGTGCACAGGTTTACATGCAGATAAAACTTTCGTACATATAAAATGAAATAAATAAACTTTTCAAAAATTTAATACTAAGTAAGTAGAGGCTGATTTTTGAAGACTAGATTGAATAGTATGAGTGTGTGAGTGTGAACACATTCGAGTGTGTGCACACACACAACAGCCAGTGGGGGGGGGGGCACATGAAGCTGGGTCACATGGTCCATGGGGCAGCAAAGGAAACGAAATGAGACTTATAGCAGGGCTATAAATCATAAACCATTCCCAATGGTATGGAGTCCCAGAATAGGCCGTGTTACACATGACCTTGGCCATGGCATATGTGGCTTGGTGTTCCTAGAATGGTGGCTATCTGTGGTTGTCGTGGCTGTGTGGGTATTGTAGAGAACTGTGGGATGGTGCTGGTGACAGTACTGATGGAGAAGATGGTGTGTGGGGTCACTGTGGAGGTGTTGGTGGCAGCTATAGTAGTGGTGAAGATGAGAGGCCAGATGTAAATCCCTTTCCAGCTGCCCCTCACAACTGATGCCAGCCCCATCCATGTCTGACCCTTGCAGCTCCCTGTGGCTGAACACTTCGATACTAATTTTACCAATGCAACACTGAGCCACGAAGAAGTCAAATCCTGTTTGTTCAAGGTCACATAGCCAGGAAGAGCCAGAAACTCAACTTGCCTCAGTCCTCTGGCTCCGGCACTCATCAGCTGCCTGCCCTTGCAGAGCGAGGTGCCAGGACAATGCCCTGATGCTCTGGGTAGGTGGGCCAGGAAAGGGAGCTTCACTCTCACGTAGCGGGCTTCAGTTTGGCGTGGGAGATGGCACAGAGGCACATGACGGAGTAAATAGTCCTGATGCCGGCCCCACAACCCACATGCAGTGTGACCTTCTCTGGGTGGCAGCCAAGGTGGATGTCAGCTGCCAGGTGACAGAAAGCCTGTTGGGCAGTTGGTGGAGCCTGGCGGGAGCCCCACACACCAAAGGGGTGAAGTCAGGAGTGGGAACTAATCCTGGAGACAGAGGAAGACTTGCTTTCCTGGAAAGTTCTGCTCCGATTGGCTCAAGGCTGGGGCTTCCACACAGACCTTTCCAGTCAGGAACGCAGTTATTAATAACCCCAAACCTGCTTCTGTCCCCACCCTGGGGAGAAGGCAGAGTTTTCAGGACCTCTTCTCTGCCCCAGAGGATGAGTCCCCCTGGTGGGAAATTAGAGGCCCACAGGTTCTGAACTCTGAGCTCTACGTAGAAGATGTATGCCCCTAGAGCCCATTCCTCTTGTGGCTCCCAAAATGCTCTCCACTTCAGCCATGGATTAGGGGGCTCAGAGGAAATGGAAGATGGGGTGGGTGGCATTCGGGTGGGTGACATTCGGGTGGGTGACATTCATATGACTGCACCAGTGTACAAACATGCATGGATACTTGCATGGTGGCTGAATGTACAGATGTGGGCACCTGAGCAAGGTTATATAGAGAGTGATGGTGGATTCCTACGGACCCCTGGGAGTGCCTGGGTACCCACAGAATGACTGAGTAAACTGCATATCTCAGCTGCTTGATCTTCCTGTGCCCTTGTGAGGCTGGGTGATTCGTGGGTGGCTAGTGTGAGGGTGCTAAGGCTGTCCTGTCACCTCTTCTGCAGCTCATCAGCGCCCAGAGCCTAAATATTCCATGTCCCTGCCCTCCCTGCTGGAGTGGCCTCATTAGGCCCACGCCCCATGTTAGGAGAGTAGGGTTTGGAGTAGAGAAAATTCCTTAGTCCAAGTCCAGGGTCCCTAGGGCAGGAGGCAAAGCACTAGAAGCAGGAGACACAGAGCTTAATATAGTCAGATGGCTAGCTAGAAAATTCCATCTCCTATTACACCTGCCACTTAGGCCCCGTCATATGACAGACACGGCTCCTGCTGGTGATGCCAGCAGAGCAGGGTGTACTCAGTCCTGCATGTATCTGAGCCACCCTCCACCCTGCCTCTCCACATGTCCTCAAACGGAGCCACTGGAAAACAACAGGATCCAAAGAGCTCACATGCAGTGAGGCTCTGACGTGGCCCAGGCAGGCAGGAGGGTGACTCCCTCGATGCCAGCATTCACAATGGAGAGATAGCATCCCTTGGATGTAGACTTTTGTCCACTACCTCCTCACTACTGCCCCTAGAACCACAGTCCTAGTCTGTGACGTACCCATAAAGAGGGCCCTAAGTTCAGACTAGGGGTGACCACCAGAGTGGGAAGGAACAGGGTAGCCAGGTCAGCAGCCCCCTCCCAGCCACTGCAGGAGACTAGTGGGGCAACTACTAAAAGCATCCTCAAAGCCAGCCCCTCCTGCACAGAAACACCTTAGTCCACCTTGTCCTCAGGGAACCCCAGGCATTTCCCTTCTGCTGAGTTTCCTATGTTGCCTTAGAGGTTTTACTCAACCCCTCAGAGCCTCAGTCTGATTGTGAGAAAGACCACACATCGCAGAGATATTTGTCAACTGACATATCACAAAATTGGAACCAAAGGCATCAGATATTGGGATTGCTTGTTTTTGAGAGAGGGTTTTGTGTAGCCTAAGCTAGCTCAAACTCAATATATAGCTGAGGCTGGCCTCGAATCCAGAGTGATCTGCCTGTCTCTGCCTCCAAGGTGCTGGGATTACAGGTGTGCACTGCCCCACCCCACCCCATTTATACAGTGTTGGGAGTCAAACTGAGGGCTTCAGGTTTGCCAGGCAAGAACTCTCCCCTCTCAGCTACATGCCCAGCTCAGTAAATACTTTTGTCAGTTGGGTTTTATTTGTTTCTTTCTGTTTTGTTTTGAGAACAGAACTGATGTCATTGGTCTTTTGTTTTTTTGTTTTTTGTTTTTTTTTTTTAATGTGTACTTTGGGTAGAGGTAGCATTTGTTTTTAATTGTTATTTGTGCGTGATGTATAAGCGAGTATAAGCACACACATGCTACAATGCATATAGGGTGGTCAGAAGACAAATTTCATGAGTCTGCTGTTGGGCTTCAAAATGTCCAGCTTGTGCGCCAAAGACTTTTACACAGTGAACCTTCTTGCTGCCTGTGTGTACATGTATGTGCCTGTGTATGCCAGGCAACTCTCCACTGATGAGCAGAATTTCCTCTTATAACCACTCAATGAATGATGCCACAGGTGTGTGTCCCTAGATCAAGCCTTCATCTGTAACTGTCACCCGAAAATGTCCCCCAGTAGCTTCTGGTCACTCATTTCTCTGGGTATCAAATTGCATAACCCATCGGATTCTTACATATGGATATTCCAGCTTCCCCACTGAGCCCAAACAGGGTATTTCAAGAACTCCAAGAGGCTCCATCAAGTCCCTCTGTTCCATCCCACAAAGTAGCCACCATTCTTGCTTTTATCTTTCCTGCATGTCCCTGAACTCAAATTAAACCAGAGTATGTGCCCTGTGTCAACTCTCCCTGAGCCTCTCCCCTTCCCTTTTCATGGCTGGGTAGTATTCCCTTGAGTGGATCTGCCACAATTCCTGTATCTATTTCATGTCGGCCCATCCTTTTAAGGTCGTGTCCTGGCTCAGAACGCCAGGGAAGATGGAAGATGAAAAATCACTGTGCAAGTTGACCTCAATTGTCAGCTTGATTGAATTAAGACAAACCAAGGAGAGTACTCTGAAGGCATTTCCAGTGAGGACTAACTCAGGAAGAAAGGGCTGCTGCTAAAGCAGGGGTGCCATCCCACAGCCTGACGTGTGATTTCAAGGGAGGGATGGAGAAACCTGGCTAGTGCGGGCATTTTCTTTCTCTGCTCGAGGACACTGTGATGTGAGCTGAGCTGTTCGGTTCTGCCATGCCCTCTCCTCTAAGATGGACAGGAATCCTAGAAACCATGAGCCAAAAGGAATCTTCCCTCTCTTTGGCTGGTTTCTTTGGGTATTTGCCAAAGCAATGATAAAACTAATACAATTATTGGCCTCCCATTCTGAGCCATGAGCATCTTTGGATCATTGATCACTTTCAATGGGGGACAGAGACAGTAGTCCCCAAAGAGAATGCCACCAATTTCATTTAGGATGCCATACATATCATACAAATCATCACGGCCTCAATTGCTTCAAACAACAGAAAGGTATTCTCCTGTAGTCAAAGAGGTCACAAATCTGAGGTCAAGACTTAAGCCAAGTTTATGCCTCCACCCCCAAAGGCTAAAGGAAAGCCTGCCCCATGCCTTCTCCCAGCTCCTGCCTGACTGCTAGCAGCCCTTGGCTTGTGGTCACTCCACAAGACCTCTCTCTCCCTCCCCCCCCCTCTCTCTCTCTCTCTCTCTCTCTCTCTCTCTCTGTGTGTGTGGGGGGGGGCTCTACATCTCTGCATCTCCAAGTCTCTCTTCTCCTTCTAAGCACACCAGCCACTGGATTTGGGGCCCACTCTGACCCAGTAAGATGTGACTTTGGAGAACATATTTCCATACAAGGTCACATTCCCAGGCACTGGAGATAAGGATTCTGACAAACACATACTAATATTATACCTGTAGGTTTATAAGTGTGCGTATTTGAGTGAGTGTGTGTGGTGTGCACAGGCCTAGGGAGATGCTGAGAGTGAGACTGGCAGTTCTGGAGAGAGCATGTGTGCTTTGGTGTGTCTGGTTGTGCTGGTGTGACTGTGGTCATAGGTTTAGGAACATGTACATATGTGCGCTCCTGGAACCGTAGCTTGGAGAGCCTGCTGGGCAAGCTAGGTGATGGCAGCAAGTTGGAGATGGGCTTGGGCCAGGTGACAAGGGCCCTGCCTTGTGAACGTAGAGGCTGGTAGGGGCTGACTGTGTGGAGCAAGGAGGAGCGGATATTGAGCCAAGATGCAGGTGCAGGCAGGCAGGCAGGTAGGCAGGTGGCTCCCACAGTGGTGCCTATTCCCAGGTCCCCTTCCAGGAATGTTCCTAGAAGGCCCTCCACCCAGGTCCCATCCTTTGTGCTTCATTTGCCTGGTCAGGGAGGTGCTGGCTGACTCATCCTCTCCCAGGCCCAGAAGCCAGCTCTTGGCTACCTGTTATACAGACACTTAGGGGTAGGGCAGGTAGTCAGCCCTTCCTGGGCCCCACCCCCAAGCCAATCAGGGTAGCATCTAGCCACGCCCCCACACCCTACCACATCCCTCACCTGTGTCCTGCATCTAGACAGGGTTGGATCCCAGGAATCAAAGAAAGACTGGGGCAGCCTCACCTCTTCCTGGGGCAAACTCACCTTGGCAAACCCTAGCAATGGCTTATCAAGGGGTCCACAGGGGTCACATCAGCTTAGGGACTGTCCTGAGGCAAGACCAGAACTCTACGACCAAATCCCATCTTCCCATCTTGTTGTATTATTATTATACAAACTCAGTCACTGGAGCATTCCCAAATTAAGTAATCTAAGATTACACACATTTGTGGGGTTCATTGTTAACTCTCTCTGACAACCACACCCCCCCACTCCCACTCCTAACTCAAACAGGAGTATCAGTAGTCTGCCTTCCCCTCCCCCAACCCTGGTTCCCCTACAGGTCCTGATTCTGGCACTGCCATGGCAGCGGCCTTACTGCCTCTGAGTACGTGGGTCCCGCTGCAGTGGGACGTATCCCAGCATGCCTAGGTATGAGTGTGGCAGCCTCCAGGGACTTCCCGAGGAGCATGCTAGGACATCTGAAAGTGTCTCCCAATTCTTTCCCCCTTCCTAGACTATTGCCACCATCAGTTCCCAGATTCTTTGGCCCCATGTTGGGACCCAGTGGAAACCACTTGCAACTAGGGTCAGAGACACCTAAGTCTCCAGCCCTGCCCAAACTGGGCTGCCAGCACCCTCAAGACAGCCTTGCTCCACCCAAGCAACAGACTGCAGTGATAGGAGGAGGCAGCCTGGTGGCTTCCAGCTTCCTAGATGAGAGCTCATTACGGAAGCACTCAGTAGGTTGTGGGAGGGGGTGTGGAGCCAGGACTTGGCACTGACTACAAAGGGTAGGGGGCACCCCCAGTACTCCTGCCGCTGGCAACAGAAGTTGGAGGAGGGGCTGTGACGTTTGGTGGCCTCATGCGGCTGGGAGGAAGTAGCTAATTGCTGACCTGATGACTGGGCCGCCTGAGGAGTGGGGTGATGATGCCACAGACGGATGGCAGCAGCACTCAGCCTAAGGAGGGGCCCTTCAGCAATGGGGTGGGTGCTCCCTGCAGAGGGCGAGCCTGGGGTGGCCATTAACAAGAATGGTGTGGGGGTTTCTGAGGCTGTGACCGTGGGAAAGGGCTTTCCAGGGCCTTCCCTCCGCTTCAAGGGAAAGAGTTCAGATGCCCCGAGGCATGAGGGGCCTTAGGAGGGGTACAGGGGCCAGGAATAAGCACATTTCCTATCTTTGCCCCCTCCTCAGCCTTCGTTCCCCTGACCCACTCATCCCCCACCCCTCCCCTGCTGCCTTTGCCTCCTCTTTGGCCATTTAAGCGGCCCAGGTTGATGAAGAGGACTTCAAAAGTCCTTGGTTCTGATGCAGAGCGTGCTGGAAGCTAGGAGACCTTCGACAGGGCAACTTCAAGACTGTGGGTACTGGTGAGGCTGACGGAAGGCTGGGGACCTACTGAGGTCATGAGCAGAGAGGATGCTGGCAGGAACCCCTGCACCAAGGGCCACTCTCCAGGTGTGAATCTTGGGTACCCAGATCTCAGAGCTCCTCCCTTTCCCACTCTCTCCTCAGCCTTCTTGGAGGCAGGCAGACATGGCCTTCAAATCCCCCAGAGAGGGCAAGGATCAGATTGGAAGGCTCAGAGGACGGGGGTGCCAAATCCCCAGAGGCAGGATTCATCCACCTGGGGGTCAGTCCTTTGGGCCCCTGGCTCCCCCTGTGGGCAGGAGCATGCACTGGGACAAGCAGAGGTCACCAGCTTCTCTGGAAGGTCACCTCCTTCTCTGGAAGGAGGCACTTGGCCTTCAGCCAGCCAGAGACTCTCTGGCATGGTGGAAGCAGATACCAATCCTGGGACTGTCCCTAAAATGCCTGGTGAAAATCAACCCCTGACCTCAGGAAGCTCCCAGTCTGATGGTGAAGACACACTCTGCCCTCAGAGTTCCATTCTGAAGTGTCAAGCTCCGCTTCCCAGTCTGAGAGGAGAGACTCCACCCTCATGCAACTATGGGATTCCAGGAGCATGCTTTCATGAACAGGGGAGCTATCTGGGGCTGCTTTGGGGGGATATCTCGTTATGCTGGATAGAAGGCAACAAATATTTTATCATAAGTGTATCCTACACAGCATTTGGGATATAATTAGCTTCATTCCTTATAACTAGATGTCCTGTATTATTTGCCAAATAACAACCAAGAGAGAAACAGAGACACAACTTCTTATGCCTCTGTGTGTGTGTGTGTGTGTGTGTGTGTGTGTGCGTGTGTGTGTGTGTGTGTGTGTGTGCATGTGTGTGTGGTTGTGTGTGTGGTGTGCATGTGTGTGTTTGGGGAGAGGGTGGTCAGTTCCTGGGGCTCAGCTGTAGCAGTTTAAAATTCCTTCCAGGCCAGATCCCTAATCCTCCGGCACAATGCTGGCCTTCTCCCCCGCCGCCCACGCCCTCCCCCGAGGGGCCGTGGCAGTGCCACCAGGGGCCTCTTTAAGCCCCTTTGAAGCCTCCGGAGCGAACGCCGCAGGAGGCCTAGCCGCTATGCCAGCTATGCCAGCTATGTCCCCGCTGCCGCCGGCCACCACCGCGCCCCCATTAATTCGGGCTAATCTGGCTAATAAATAAACCCCCCTTCTTGCGGTAGCCCCCCGCTGGCTCCTCCCCCAGATCGCCCGAATTGATTCAGGGCTGGGCCAGCCCTTCCCTTCTGCGTGGCTGCGGTGAGACTGACACCTGTCGCATCCCAACCTGGGAGGAGCTGCGATGCGATGCGCTTGCCCGGCTGATCTTCAGTGCACCTGCCTTCGGGTAGCAGGACGTCGCGGGAACTGGGGGCGCGGGGTGAGGTGGGGGATACCCGTCTCAGAGCTCCCCCTGCAGGTGGGACTGCTGCCCCACCACAGGGCTCCCCAGGGAACGCCAGGCCCGGAGCCAGGCCGGGAGTACTGAGGCAGGTGACTCTTGGCCTCTCGCCACAGGAATCCCTTCTCAGTGGCCTCTGCGGCCCCCTGTGTCCCTGCCCTGCTTCCGAACAGTGCCTCACAGCCAAGCAGGCATCGCCTCACATCCTACATCACACCCGAGCGCGTGCTAAGGGAGAAATTACAGGATGTCAGGGCCACGGCTAATGCGTTCTAATTACCCACCGCTGCTGTCATCTGAAGCCTCAATAGCACTCTGCCAACGGGATCTGTAATTGTAATTACCCCGCCCCCCTTCCTGGACCTAGAACCCGCAGCCTTCCCTTGAGCCCTTCCAAGTTCCCAGCAGCAGTCACAAAGGCTCCACCTGCAGTCGCCTCCAGGGGCAGTCCCATGCCCCATAGGACTGTCCTGGGCTCTAGAGAATCATGTCCCCATAGATGTGGGAGACTTGGGAAGTCCAACCCGGACCCACTTTCTCTGATGGAAGAGAGTGGTGAGCAAGAAAAGAACCTGAAAGCCTAGGTGAAATTAACTGTCCCTGGAAGACCATGGACAAAACTACAGAGTCCCCATTTTTCTCCTAAAGCTCAGGAGTCTCTCAGGGAAGGACCTTCTGTTTAGCTCACTCACTCACTGGTGGTTGTATGACAAACATGGCTGGTTCCTCTGGGACAAGTAAACACCCTCCTGTAAGGAATGTGATACCTGCCTTCCAGGCCTACAGCCCCTCTGCTGACCAGCCATGGCCTATGGTCTCCAGGGAGCCGGCGAGGAGTGAGGTGTATGTTGTGAGCGCAGATCCATGGACACCCCCACCCTGTGAATGTCTTGTGACCTGTGCCTCAGGCCTGGGACCTCAGTCTTCCTCCATGCCACTTTTGGTAGCCTGCCGGTTGTACACCTGTGTTTCTGTCCCTAGGATCCCCTCTCCTCTGTCATCTCTAGGCACCCCACTTCTGGTGACACTCCAACAACTCTTTTTTGTCTTGAGTCCAATATGTACCTTGGGCTAGAACCACTCTCCATCAAGGTAGGCAGCTCCCTTCTTACCATGAGGTCAATTCCTGAGGGCAGAGCCTTGGCTCTCTCCCTCACAGTGTCATCTCACGAACAACCCGGAAGACTGGTATCCCGCATCCTCCAGTGGACTGGACTGTGTCTCTCCACCCATATTGCAGCTTCCTAAAGAGGGACTCAGTCTCCCCATTTAGACTGAGGCTCCCTGAAGACAGCCTGTGTCTGACAGGACCATGTCCCCTCAGAGTGTGTTTTCCCAAAGACAGACTATGTCTCCCTCAAAATTGGGCTCATTGAACATAATGGCTTCTCCCCATAGATGGGACCTTTGCATTCCACCCCTCTGGCTCCCTGTCTGGTGCCCAGACATTCCTTTCAGGACACCATTTGTCATACTTTGATGAATGAAACTTACTAAGAATAACTCAGTCCTTGTCTCTAAAGGACAGGGGTGGGGGAAGGAGAAGGCCCAGAGACTGTGAAGGGTTGGGGATAGTATCCATCCATCCCATGGCCCAACAGCATTTCCTGGGTGCCCAGCTGGGCATTACAGGAGACATGATGAAGTCTACAGAACCTTGTTTGGTCATTTCTACTAGTAACAATCACCAATAAATCTACAAGACCCTCCCACCTTTCTACCCCACAGTTGTCACCTCAGGGCCACCTTCTGTCCCTGGACACAAGCACTCTCTGCTTCCTCCCCCAGTGGAAGGGAGACTAGAAGCAGGTTCCAGCTTGGGGTGGCAGCTATTCTCAGTGGGGACATGAGGAGCCCTTTCCAGGTGGCTTAAGAATATCTTAGGAGCCCTTGGGAGTGGGCAGGTGTGACTTTAGCCCTTCCTGGTGCTCTGCCCCCACCTGCCACCTCCTAAGAGGGATGTTTCTGCCTGGTATTGGCAAAAGCCTCGGTCTACGAGCCAGGCAGTCTGATACGGTGCTGGCTCTGCTGCTGACATCACTGTGACCTTGCAAAGCCGTTTGCTCCTCTGGGCCTCGGTCCCTGGATTTAAAGTTAATTTCTTTAGGATTTATGGTTTTTGAACTTAAAAAAGAAAAATAGCCAAGCTCCTCTTAAATGGTAACTTATGGGCACCTCTGTTCTCTGAGCCAACAGAGAAAAGGGTCGGACTTCTATGACCGAAGTAGAAGCCAGCCCACCTGGATCTGGTACAAACTTATGGTCCCATCAGTCAGAAGCCGCAGCTAGGATTCAGTGACAACCTAAGCTGCATAAATAAGGAGTTCCAGACAGCCTGGGCTACAAATTGAGGCTCTGTCTTTGATGATGATGATTGGCAGATAAAATGGCTAGTGGTTAGTAGTGCTTATTGCTCTTTCAGAGGCCAAGTTCTGTTCCCAACACCCACCTCAGGAAGCTCACAACTGCCCGTTGCTTCAGTTCTATGGGATTTGAGGCCCTCTGGCCTCCTTGGGCATTTTGCTCACACATGTTACACAAAAAGTCCCTCTCTCACATACACACACAATTTTTTAATTAATGTCTTTTAAAAGAATGACAACAAAAAGCATCATGAGCCCAACATTTGCTTGATGCACCTGGACACTCATGGCCGCACACAGATCAGCACCAAGGCACTTGAGAGCCTGCTGTGCAAACCTCTAAGCCGGAAATCCTTTTCTGCTCAAGCAATCCGGAGCCCTTGCAGGGCTGGGAGCCCAGGACAGGGTGCTGACAGATCTAAGGAGCAGGCAGTGATTGTGCAGTGCCCAGGCCAGGAGAGATTGACCTGGTGGGGAGGATTCTTTCAACACCAGGTCCAAAGCTACAGCTCTGTGCATACACTTCCCACTCACCAAAGCTTGTCTTGGGGTTGGGAGTCAGGGGTGGATAAGGACTGGGGATAGCTGAGCCCACTTGTTCGGGTGAGAAGGATGAGGCTTGTCTCTAGGATCCCTCTGGCATGCTCAGAACAAGGGCATTGGCTTGACTGAAGGCTGCAGGCACCACTGGGAAGCTCAAATGAGAATGTGACATCTACAGAGATTTTAGGTTGAGAAGCAGCCCTGCAAGAACTGGTGACAGGAAAGGAAGCCTGAAGAGTATACCTCAGGGAAGGAAAATGTTGTCCATGGGAAGCCAGCCTGGACCTGGAATCCTAGCTAGGGCATCTGGGTAGGTCTCCAGCCCTGACATCCTCGGCACTTAACAACTGTGATGCCGGTGCTGAGTAAGGCCTGTGTTCAGCTCTGGCCACCTGGTGTCACCAGGCAAAGGACCTACAGCCTTCCCCTAGTTTCTGAGCAACCTGCATCTGTGGGGCATCTGTGGGGCTCTGGAGAGGCCCCTGTTCCCTGAGACCCCTCAGGGGACACAGCGGGGGAATTATATGTGACCCACTAGTCCTTGACCCACTAGGATATAGAATGGTGGAGGAGGAGATGCTTCAGCCCCCCTCCCCATCTCATATTCTCTCTCTTTTTCTGTCTTCCCCCCTCCATCCCTCCCTTCCCCCCCTCGTGCACGCTCGAGAGCATACACACACACACACACACACACACACACACACACACACCCAGCTTCAAGCACTGAAACCATCATAATCAAGGAGCTGGCTGAGGCCTCTGCCATCACGGGACTTTACATTTCAGGGCAGGAAAGACAGATTATCACTAAGTGAAAAACACAGTGTCATTCAGATAGATCATAGTAAGGCGAGAGGCATGGGTTCGGAGGCAAAGGGGAGGGGTTGCTGCTTTAAATGGGGTCAAAACACTGTCCCAGGGAGGAGACCTGAGACCTCTGAGTGGAAACCAGGACAGCAAGAAGGTACTCATGCTGTAGAGTCAGCATGGACTTCAAAACTGTACAGTATTTTTAAACAGAAAAGAACATATACCTATAAAAGCTAAAAGGCAGGGCATGCAGAAGCCGTTTCCAGAACGTCTGTTCTCTGTCCAGCACTAACCTGGGATTCACAGGATCCCCCTTGGCTTCCTGGCTGCCAGACAGTGCCTTATTTCCATTTGACAGATAAGAAAGGTGATGTCAGCCGGGCATTGGTGGTGCACGCCTTTAATCCCAGCACTCGGGAGGCAGAGGCAGAGGCAGGCGGATCTCTGTGAGTTCGAGGCCAGCCTGGTCTCCAGAGTGAGTGCCAGGATAGGCTCCAAAGCTACACAGAGAAACCCTGTCTCGAAAAACCAAAAAAAAAAAAAAGAAAAGAAAAGAAAAAGAAAAAAAGAAAAGAAAGAAAGAAAGAAAGAAAAAAGAAAAAAAAAGAAAGGTGATGCCCACAGATTTGTTGAGGGCTGGCCTCTGAAAGTACTTGCAGGGAAGTGTCACAGTTTATGACAGGTGGAGTCACATGGCAGGGTCCAGTCAGTGACTGGTAGACAGAAGGAAGGACTGAGAAGTGGTCCTGCCCCACTGTCCAGCCAGGTCCCTGATGGAGTGGGGTGTCGGTGAGTGCCAATGCTGCAAGTAGGCAGACGGCAGAGGGGACCAACTTGCATGACTCTGGGGCAGAACAGGTGGATAGGGTCTTGACTAGGGGCTCTGGTAACTAACTGGTCACTCCTGAGTGACTGCATTACTAAGACAAAAAGATAAGTACCAGCACACAGAGAAACCTGGAGAGACAACTCACATAGGCTCCCATCATACACATGTGAACTCCATACAGAAACACAAACACACATGGAGCCTACTCCTCTGTCTCTATTAATGAGGGTCTTGGAGGACAAGGACAGAGGTCATAAAACTGTGTGACCCAGCACAGTGCAGGTACTTCTTTTCTGGAGTCCTAGAGTAAATGTCACAGATCCTCCTCCCAGGTTTCCATTTCCCCAGGGACCTCACCTGCAGACACCTTATCTAGGACACTAGGACATGCAGATAGGAAGGCCACACGTTGCTGGTCATATTAAGAAGGAATGAAGGTTCATACTTTGAAGCCAGCAGCAGATCCAAGCCCAGAACAGCCTTTGAGAGGGAGGAGCATTTACAAGGTCAGAACAAGGACTCAAAGTCAAGGTCAGTTCCCTGCCATCTGCAGGAGGCTACAGCAAACTGGTATGTGTAAATATTCCCAGAGGGGACTTGTCCCAGGAGAACATAAACACACTGTCATGAGCTGCACTAAGAGGGAAAACTTTAGCTAGAGACCAGGTAGTCCCTTGGGCTCCAAGCTGGCCAGACCCTCGTAGAACAGTGTGTCCAGATTTAGAGGTCTTGCTCTCAATGACAATGAGAGGTCTCCAGAAACCCCATGCTATAAATTACTGCCCCAGGGGTGGTTAGCCCTTAGGAAAGACAACTGTTGGCTGGGTTCTGCCCACCTTCATATGTCTGCCTGTCACCATGTCCTGTTCTTGGGGAGTCCTTCCCAGATGCAGTTATGGTTTAATCTATGGGGTCTCCTTCACATGCTCTGGGAGGTGAAAATGCTGTGTGCACATTTGCTTCTGACTGGTTCTTGGGATAGGACAGAAACTTAGTAAATGTCTACACAGGAGGGAAAGAGTGAGAGGAGGAAGAGAGGGAAATGTCGTCACGTAGAGCCTCTCTAGGAGTGACAGGTAAAAGACGGTTAGCCTGCTTCTCCACAGCAGAAGGTCAAATAATAGTGGCTAGAGAGACAGCGCAGTGGTTAAGAGCACTGGCTGCTCTTCCAAGGAGGCAAGGTTCAATTCCCAGGCCCCACAACTGTCTGCAGCTCCAGTTTCAAGGGCTCAGATGCCTTATTCTGGACTCTGTGTGCAGTAGGCACTCATGCAGGGCACAGGTATATCTGCAGGCAAAACACCCATAGGCACAAACTATTTTTTTAATTAAAGGTCAAGAGTCTGGAGAGACAGATCAGAAGTTAAGAGTGCTTGTTCTTGCAGAGGACCAAATTCAATTCCCAGCACCCTCAATGGCAGCTCACATCTGTCCAGAACTCCAGTTCCAGGGGATCTGACACCCTCTTCTGATCTCTGCAAGTGCCAGGCATGTGGTACACAGATATGCATACTGGCAAAACACTCATACACATAAATATTAAAAATAAATCTCTAAAAAAATTTAAGAATTAAAGAATTAAAGGTCACTTGGGAGGCAGAGGCAGGCAGAGCTCTATAAATTCAAGGCCAGCCTGAGCTACAATATGAGTTCCAGGACAGCTAAGGCTGTTACACAAAGAAACCCTGTCTCAAAAAACAAACACCTCAAAAGGTGACACACCTTTAATCCCAGCTCTTGGGAGGCAGAGGCAGGCAGATCTCTGTGAGTTCGAGACCAGCCTGGGCTACAATGCAAGTTACAGGACAGTTAGGGCTGTAACACAGAGAAACCTTGTCTTGAAAAACAAAAAGCAAACAAACAATAGAATTAAAGGTCAGGGGCCAATGGTGGTACACGCATTTAATCCCAGTACTTGGGAGGCTGAGGCAGGAGGATCTCAGTGGGTTTGAGGCCAGCCTGATCTACAACCTGGTCTACATGGTGAGCTCCAGATCAGTCAAGGTTACATAGAGAAGCCCTGTCTCAAAACAAGCAGCAATTAAAGGCCAAATAATCAAAGTGTGGATTGGGTGGCCCCAGGGGACCCTGGGCTTCTTAGGAAGATGATGTTGTTGTTTGAAGTTTTGTTGGGTTTTTTTTTTTCTGGGTTTTTTATTATACTTATTTTTTAGACAGTATCGTGTAGACCAGGCTGACTTGAACTTAATATATAGCTGAGGATGACTGAACTTCTGGTCATCCTGCTTCTAACTCCTTATTGAGGGGGTTCCAGGCAAGCTCCATTGTACCCTGTTTTTGTGATGCTGGAGTTTGAAGGGTTTGAACCCAGAGCTTTGTGTATGCTCAACAAGGCACTCTACTGAGCTCTGTCCCCACCCAGGAAAATGCTTACACAGACCAAGAGAGCATTTCTCAGAGGTGCAGTAGCCTGAATGAATGAATGAGTGTGTGAGTGGATGGATGGATGGGTGAATGAATGAATGAGTGTGTGAGTGGTTGGATGAGTGAATGAATGGATGAATGAATGAGTAAATGAATGGAAAATGGCCAGTGACTACCTCAGAAACATTCAAATGCTGAGCAGAAGGCTAGAGGCATTTGCCTTTGTCTCAGAGCTGAGTCTGTAGATTGGCTGCAGACCAGACCTCAGGTACATGATGAGCCTGGAGCCTGCGTTCGGAAGGCGTGTGGGAGACACACAAGACACACGCACAGCAGGGAAGCACCATGAATCACCCCGGCATCACCAGCCGTGTCATGCTATGTGACGTGCTTGGTTGGCGGGACTTCAGCTCTGACTCCCACCCCTCCCACCCCTTCCCTGACTGCCCAAGGAGCTCACATCCTGGAACCCACATCGGTGAACTTTCTCAGGAGTGACTCCTTGATACTAGTGGGTCCTGAAGTTAATGCCTCTCTTTTGCACCATTCCCCTTGGGGTTTAGGATAGAGTATACACCTACCCTTAGTAACTCATCCTGCAGAGGTTAGAAGTGGGAGCCCACGATGTCAGCTCCAGGCACAAGCTGAGTGCCCTGACTCTGAGTCCACCAGCAAAATCAGAAGAGATACTATTGTCTAGCAGCTCTGACTCTTGCCTATGAGTCTCCTGACTCCCCTTGCCTCAGTTTCCCATTGCAGAGTACTCAATGAACACAGGGTGAGTGACAAGGCACCTTCTTAATGGGGAATAGAAGCATCTAGACTAGATAGGGAAAAGCATATAGCCCCCTGGAGCCCCTGAACTGGCACCTGGTGGGACATGCATTCTGCCAATGCTCGGGACTGTGTCCAGCCGCCTTGCTGTGGCCAGTGACCTGTCATTGACTCACAGCCAGCTGTGGGTGATGCTGGGAGAAAGTGGCCCCCAGCTGAGCTCATGAACTCGAAATTAGCTCTCTATGCCCCCTCACCACGAACAGCCTCCCAGCTTCTACAAGCACACATGTCCCAGGCTGCCCTTTCCCAACCACAGCTGTGGCTATTGCATCTTATTTCAGCCCCGTGAAGCCTCTTGAAATGTCAGCATTGCAACTGAGCTAAGAGTCACCAGGTTCAACCCTCTTGTTCATTCAACACGGGAAGCAGGAGAGCGTGATGGGTTTCAGGTCACACAGCAAACAACTGTGTGGTTGGAAACTGACCACAGGCTTCACGAACTCACATGCAGCTGGCCTTGGGGGGCACTCTGCTGCAAGCAGCCCCTCGCCACATTTCTGGTGCCTCCCAAACCCATACCTGTGGATCCGTTTGCTATTTTGTAAGTCAGTCACTTCGAGCTTCTGGGTCAAAATTCTAAAATGAAACTAATTACAGTGTCGCTCCCCCAGGTTGGTTTGAGAATTTTTGTGAGTTCAAATATCTGAATTACTGCAAATTCACAACTATTACCCTCCAGGCATTTAATCCCACACTGAGGAGACAGAGGCAAGCAGAGTTCTGTTGAGTTCCAGTTCAGCCTGGTCTACATCCTGAGTTCCAGACCAGCTAGGGCTTCACAATGAGACTCTGTCTCCAAAACAAACCAAAAAACCTACCAGCTAGTTGGACAAGGTGACACACACTGTGGTTTCAGCTTTTAGAAGGCTGAGAAGATCTTGTATTTTAAGCCAGCCTGGGCTATATATAGCAAATTGTGCCTGACTGTGGAGGAGACTCTGTCTTAAAAGCCCCCCCCCCCCGTAAAAAGTTTCCTATCACTCTTTTTTTTTTTTTTAGATGGAAGATAAGTTTGTATTTATGTACAGAAAACTTAGCGGTGAGTGTACATTTAACCCAGTTTAGTAGCGAGTTCTTTAGCCTTTGCCTTTTACAGCTTGGCAATTCGAGCCACAGATTTAGGAGCCAGGACATTGCCTCCCCAGTGGCGTCGGATCTCATCATATCTGTCGTTGTAATTGGTCCTAATAGCTTCCACCAGCTTAGCCAGAGCACCCTTGTCTTCCGAGTTAACCTGTGGTACATGTTTTCCTGTGGACCAGTCATCCCAGCCTGGCTTTTCCCTTGATGATGCAGTAGCGGACCCCCATCTTCCGACAGGGCAGGCAGGAAGACCACCAGCTAGAAGCAAGCATGAGCTGTAGCTAGACGTTTGGAGCAGCAGCAGCAGCTACAGTGCTACTTTGTGGCAAATGCTCAGGGTTAAAAAGTTCATGTAATTGCACATCAAAGCTACTTCAGTCAATCCTATCATTCTTATGTGTTTGTTGGCATCATCAGACTTGGTCCTTGGTGTACAAGTTCTGGAATTCAATTTTATCAGTTTGCCCACAGGTAAACAGATTCCCAGAGGGAGGCCACAGAAGCAGACTTTCAGAAACTAACAGTGTTTCCATGGGGACAGATGTTGGTGTAGTCAGAAGGACCACAGAGGGCACAGACTCTGCCCTCCATTCTGGTAGTCACTGTTCAATGAGGACAGCTGGGGACTCTCCAGAGTCAGACTGGGCAAGCTTAGGGAAAGAGTTCTGAACAAAAGGTGAACCTCAGTTTGTCCTTCTGCAAAATGGGACAATCACAGCCTTCAGATTGGAGCTGTGAGGAGGGAGCTGCATTAGACCAGGTGACAGGATGCCTGGTCTGTTGCTTTCTTGCCTCCTCTGTCTTCTTTCATGCTTCTCCATAGTCTACCGGAAGCCGGTTGTTTCCGGCTCACAGCTGCCTCCCCCAGAGCTAGCAGCATAAAACTGACAAACCCCTCCTGTTCCAGGCCCCTCCTTTACGGGTCATCAAAGCTCCTTCCCTTCATGCCAGATAAGTTGCAGTCCCAGAACACGTACAACATTGAGGTGGTCTTGTTGCAACCCCAGAGAAATTGTTTAGCCGATGACTCGGTGAATTAATACATGGAACCATTCCCAGAAACTCCAGCAAACTCATCCGAAGCGCTGAACGTTGGGCAACACTCAAGATTCCACAGCCCTAGTCCACCTCAAAGCCAGGCTGTTCGCCCCTTGTCACTTTCCATCTCTCTCTTTGACACAGTCACCTTCCATGTGCCTCGGCCCCCACTGTGCAGTCTGGACAATCAGGGCAACTGAGGGCAGTCACAACCATTTTGTTGCCAGTAACCACTGCCTGCTGGCCAGTCAGAAGCCCTGTTATGCTCCCCAAGTCACATCTGTCACCTCCCCACCCTGCCCAACCTCCTTGGAAGAAAACTGACTCTTCTAGCTGTTGACCCAGCTCTACCAACAGCCTCAGGGCCAACGGAACTCCAGGGGCCCCCACCTCCAGGGCTCTGCTCTGATGAACCCCCTCCTCACATCACGTGACACTGCCACTCTGAATTCTACCCACGGAGGAGAACAAGCACCTCAGATGGAAAAGCCAGCTTATCTATCCTCCTAGGATCGTACATTGCTCTGAAAGCTGGGAGGCTGGGCATTCACTCTGTTCTCAGATGTTGGGAAGTGCCTTGGGCACTGTCTCTAGCTTGGTTCTAGCTCTTTTCCCACCATTGGTTCCCTGCTCTGGTCCCCATATGTTTCTGGACCACCAATAGTCCCTATTTTTCTATGGGAGGATTCCAAGAGCTTCCAAACCAGAAGACCCTAATGGATCACCCTGTCTAGTGGAGAAGGTCCCTAGACTCATTTGAAGGCATTTCTAACAGGGTTGTATGAACTAAGCTCTGCCTTCAGTGCCATGGGCAGGAATGTGACAAGCCCCATCCTAGACTACAAGGAAGTCTGTACAATGAAGACTAGCACCCTTAGTCTCCTTGGAGAAACACTTGATTGTAGCCCAAAGTGCTTCCCATGAAGTCAGAAACTGAGAGCCAGCACAGACAGTGTAAGCTCCTGGGCCAAGGTCATCCAGCAACTCTGTCACATCATCCTATCAAGGGGCACTCAAGACTTCTAGTTCTAGTTCTCTTTTCTTTTTCCAGGACAGGGTTCCTCTGTGTAGTCCTGGCTGCCCTGGATCTCACTCTGTAGACCAGGCTGGCCTCAAACTCACAGAGATCCGCCTGCTTCTGCCATCACTGTCCAGCGAGTTCTAGTTCTTAAGGATTCTTGACATTCACTCTCAACCTCCACCAGTGGTTATGGTGGGAGAGACAGAACATATGCTATGGGGAGGGCTTCATAAAGAGGTCATTTGAGAGGAGCCCTGAGAGGGACTTGTGACTCCTAAAAGTGGGGAAGAACCCGCGGGACATCGTGGATAAGGACTGGTGTCCGGGAAAGCAGGCAGCTGAGAAGGAAGAACAGACTTTGGAGAAAAGAGGGAAGGATGGAGGGAACCTGAAAGACAGGCAGGAGTTGAGTCTCAGGACTCTATCCATAAGCTGAGTGATGGAGCCCTGCTTCAGACTGTCGGAATCACTGAAGATACAGGAGTGTAGAAGGTAGAGCTCCAGGCTTGATTGGAAAGTGCCTGGAAGCAGCCACTGGAGAGAGGAGATGGGGAGAAGGAATCCCCTTTTAGACCAGTCCAGAAAACCACACAGGCTAGCTGTCAACAAGGCCCATGCAGTAGAACAACAAGCTCAAAGCCAAGCAGCATTGCACCAATGGGAGCTGTTCTTATCACTAAAACAAAGAGCTGTTGTCTTAATTGGCATTTTCCTGGGGACAAATACTAAGAATTTGAATATATTTTATGTGTTGCAGATATTAAATTTAATTTTTCAGTTTATTATTTTAAATATTTGTTTGTTTGTTTTTTGAGAGGGGTTTCTCTGTGTAGCCCTAGCTGTCCTGAATCTTGCTCTGTAGACCAGGCTGGCCTCGAACTCAGAGATCTGACTGCCTCTGCCCCTGAGTACTGGAATTAAAGTCATGAACCACCATGCACAGCTTAAAACCTTATCTTCACAATGTGTATATACGTGTATTCATTGTATGTATGTGGGTGTGTGCACATGAGTGCCTTTTCCCATGGTGGCCAGAAGAGGGCATCAGAACTCTTGGCACGGAGTTACAGGTGGTTGTGAGCTGCCTAATGTGGGTGCTGGGAGTGGAAGGGCAACTTGCACTCTTAACTGCTGAAGCATCTTTCCAGCCCCTGGATATAATTTATTACAGACTCATCTCAAGGATTACCAGTTGAGCGGCAACAGTCAGACAGCAAAGGAAGACAGCTCTGAGTAATCTGTAGGCAAGGGAGCCAGTGTCCATGGGCTGGCTCATATCGGCCCACTAATGCATTTTATTTAAAATCTGTTTAGTCTGGCCTTAACTGCACTAGCTTTCTGCTTTAGTTGGTATTGTAGTGTCTCTATATTTCAGCTATGTCTCTATTAACAATATAGATTTTCAATTTGGTTCTTATACAGCAGGATGGCTCAGTAGATAAAGGCACTTGCTGCCAAACCTGATGACCTGAGTTCAGTCTCCAGGATCCATATGGCAGAAGGAGAGTACTGACCGCTGAAAGTTGTCCTCCTGTCTCAACACTGTATGTCATGTACATACACACACACACACACACACACACACACACACACACACACACACTCACACTCACGCACACTCACGCACACTCACTTATACAGACAGGGAGAATAAAAAGTAAATTAAGGGGGCTGGAGAAACGGCTCAGTGGTTAAAAGCACTGACTGCTCTTCCAGAGAATCTCAGGTTCAATTCCCAGCACTCACACCATTTATCATAGGATCTAATTCCCTCTTCTCGAATGTAGAACACTCATATATAAAATATAAATAAATAAAATATTAAAAAATAAATTTAATAAGTTTTAAGTCTGAAACTCTAAAACTCTTTGCCTTTTAATGGGAATTTTTATCATTTTACATATAATACTTTTATATTTGGATTTAAACCTAGCTTCTTGCTAACTACTTTTGACATGTCTCACTTTCCTTTTTCTCTTCCTCCTTTGTTTTCCATAGAAATGATTTTATTTAATCGAGTTATTAAATTTAAAGTCACTCTTGATTTTTTTGTTCATTGAATTGCATTGTATAGACTTTGGGTCTATTTAATTTTGGTGTGTGGTAGCTTTCCTTATTCACAAGTTTTTTTTAATAATTAAGTTTATAAAATTTGAAAAAATTAAAATTTAGTATCTACCTAAAGATTACAGCTTGCATTTGTAAAAAATCTTAATATTGGTTGATTTTTTTTTTTTTGCTTTCTTTTCCAAAATCCAGGTAAGGTTTTTCAAAAACTTAACTCCTGTATACCATCATTACCATATATACATAATCAATATCCTTGGTACTGATTTATACCATTTGCATTGCTCTTAGTTTGACCTTCCAGTTAGGGTCATCCTGCTAAGAGAATCTATTGATATGGATCCTTGGTAGTTATATCCACCTTAAAATGTTTTTAATATTTTTTTAAATCAAGACAGTCTCACTATGCTCCCCAGACTAGTTATAAAATCTCTGGGCTCACGTGACCCCTCCGGTCAGCCTCTCAAGCCTCTGGAACTATAAGGGAGGGGCACATTACCATGCCCAGATTCTCTCCAATTCTGTTCCTCTAAGAACATACTGATTTTGCTTTTGACTAATTTTTCTAGGTGCTGAATACACTGTGCAACTTTTTATTCCAGTCACTGTGGCGTTTTAAGTTACAGCATCAAATGTATAGCTAGTTTTCATTTCCAGGGAGGCAAGTAGGGTTGAAACATTGAGTTGCACACTCATGGCCAATGATATAATCACTCATGCATACATTATGAACCTCTGTAAAAATCAACAACCCATTTAGGGGAGCCTCCAGACTGCTGAGCATGGTTGGAGAGATGGCTCAGTGGCTAAGAGGTCCGAGTTCAGTTCCCAGCACCCACATCAGATGGCAAACAACCGCCTGTAACTCCACTTCCAGGGAACCCAACATCCTCTCTTAACCTTCGTAGGCACTTGGAATCACACATACATACCCACACAGACACACCACACAAATACACAAAATTTAAATAAATAAAAACTTTTTAAAAAGCCACGCGTGATGACACCCGCCTTTAATCTCTGCACTCAGGAGACAGAGATGGGCAGATCTCTGTGTGTTCAAACTGACTACTCAGGGAGTTACAGGACAGCCAGCCAGAGCCGCACAGTGAGACTCTGTAAAAACAGATTGCTGACTCTGGGGATGCCCTGAGATTGCGTACCCAGAGAGGTCAAAGAAGCTGTCCCTCTCACAGACCTTGCCCTGTGTGTTCTTTTATTTTTAATTCTGTTTTTTTTTTTCTTTTCTTTTCTGAGACAGGGTTTCTCTGTGTAACCCCAGCTGTCCTAGAACTCAATCTGTAGACAGACTGACCTCAAACTCACAGAGATCTGCCTGCCCCTGCCTCCCGAGTGCTGGGATTAAAGGCGTGTGACAGCACCTCTGAGCTGCCCTATGCATTCTTTATCTGGATACTCTTTTACACCCTCTTAAACAGCCTTTGTCATAAATCACAGAACAAGCAGTGTTGCTCTCGGTTCTGTACATCTCTCCAGCAAGTGATGTGAACCCAAAGAGAGCGACAGGAACTCTTCAGCTAACAGCTGACAAGTCAGAAATACAAGTCCTTTGCAATTGGCATTGGCGATAGGCATCATCCCTAAGGTGAGCCTTTACCTTGAGGTGTCTCCACTACTTTTGGTGTGAGAATTGAGTAAAATTGTGCCAAGGTCCTGCTGCAGCCTAGGTTCAGGTCCTGAGATGTGAAGAGGCATCGGAGGAAAAAGAATTAATTATTCAACCACCAGAAGAGTTTCACACAAGTGGCCAGCCAAATCACTCAAGCTGTCTTTATTTATACTTCAAAAACAAGCAAGTTTATTCCACCTTCCAGCATTAACTTCCAGAAAAAAGAAAACAGGGGTGTTTTTTCCTGTTTTACATAAAAACAACCTTTAAAATAAAAACAATGCTCATCGTTTTGTTAGCTTGGCTAAATATGGAGCCGGGCACATCCCATCCTGACAAGCCAGAAAGTGATAAACACAGGCATACGTTCTTAAGAACAACATCATTCAAAACTTAACAAAGCATGTTCACAGAAACAGGGGTCATCTGCCATAAACCGATTGCATAGTAAGCTTGGATTTCTCTAGCTGTTCCCTTGTCCCACAAAAGGGTTCTGCACACTTAAATGTCTCTATAAGAAACTTGAGAAGCATCAGCACCCAAACAATTTTAGGGGAAAATATTGGGAAAAAATGGGGTTTCTGGGAATGATCACATCTTGATTACATGCATGATCACATGATCCGTGCATGACCAAGAAAGTGAAACTAAACTGTCAAGAGAACCAACATTATGAGAGAGAAGAAAGCATGCAGGCCACTTGGTCCCAGCAGTGTTCTGCACTGTCCCAAGGCCACTCACTGGTCCTTGCTGAGTGAAGACCATTTCCACAGGTTTTGCCTCACAGAGACCCATTAGGCGAACACTCATATGCTGATACAAAACCTTGCCACAAAGTTCCCAACAAAACACCCACCGGGCATCTGATGGAGGACAAACTGTCAGTGGGAAGAATTCTCACACACCCATCAGATGTGTTGTGTTTTGTGTTTTTCCTACCTCATAAAGCACTCCAAAGAATTCCAGCTTCCTCCAGACTCTCATCCTTCCTTGGAGAGATCAACTAGCCATCACTCCTTTCAAGGTAATCTGTATGTTCCTCTCATTTTTTTTAAGATTTAGTTTACATTATTTTATGTTCGGGAGTGTTTCATTTGCATGCTTCTATGTGCTCCACATACATGCCTGGTGCCTGTGGGAGCCAGAAGAGGCCATCAGATCCCCTAGAGCTGGAGCTGGAGCTATAAATGGTTTTGAGCCACCATGTGGGCATTTGAAGTTGACCCTGGGTCCTCTGCAGGAGCGACAGGGGGCTCTGAACCACTGAGCCATCTCTCCAGCCCCTCTCTGATTATGTCTAAGGTCTCCTTGTCTCTGATTTTCACTTCTGGCTGTACTCACTTCTTTGACAGAGTGGATGGGTATTCCTTCTCGCTCATCTTGCTCTAGGTTCTTGGTAAGCACGTGGACCCATCTCTCTCATGGCTGTCAGAGAGACCCCTCACGTATGACCTTAACCTACTCTGAAACTGCTCCCTGCCTCCTCCATGTCTCAGACCCTCTTCTTTAACTCCCCATTTGCTTTTTTATCTCTGTGCTTCATTCTGATAATTTTTTCTGACCTAGCTTCAGTCATGCCTGATATATTCTTAAATCTATCCTTTTAATTGTTTTCAGCTATTTTTTTAAGCTCTAAAATTTCCACTTAAAAAAAAAAAAAAGCAATTTTCTATTCTCTGCCAAAATTCTCAGTCCTGTCTTTTATTCCTATCTTTCTGAAATAGTGGGGTGTTTTTTGTTTTGTTATTTTTTTATTAAATGTGTGTCTGATAACTCTAATGCCCAGAGCCCCTAAAGTATGTTTTTCTTCTGTGTTTGCCTCTGTGTCAAATCCCATCATGTTGTCTGAATTTTATGCTGGGGTTTTTGTTTTGTTTCGTTAGTATTTCGTT
Organism: Cricetulus griseus; assembly: GCF_003668045.3. NCBI lineage: Eukaryota > Metazoa > Chordata > Mammalia > Rodentia > Cricetidae > Cricetulus > Cricetulus griseus. Next base: position 32,113,545 of record NW_023276807.1, on the reverse strand, counting down.
TCTTTGTGGTCTGTTTGTTATTGTTGACATTGCAGCTACAACTTCTTTGTTAAAATCATTTCACACAGGGAGATGAATTTGAACCAAGAACAGTAATAAATGTCTAAAAGTGCCATGATGAAACTCATTATTTTGTATGTTAAAATGTTTTAATGGATAAGGGGCAGGAGAGAGGACTCAGTGGTTAGTTAAGGACTGCTCCTGCAGAGGCCCCGGTTTGGTTCCCAGCACCCATACAGTGGCCCACAAGAGTCTGTATCTTCAGTTCAGTGGATACAGTGCCCTTGTCTGACCTCTTTGGGCACAAGGAACAAATATGGACCACATACATGTATGCATGTTTGTATAAATAAAAGTTTAAAATTTTGTGAAGAATTTAGTAATTTTGTTGGGCATAGTGAAACACACCTGAAATCCTTGCCCCCCAGAGGCAAAGACAGAGGAAGGTCAGTTCAGCCTGGACTGCCTGGTGAGCTTCAGGCAAGCCTAGACTACATTCTGAGATTTTTAACTTATAATTAAAAAAAAAGAAACATATTGTCGTCTTTGATGTGTTTAAATGAATGCATTGTAATTCTTTTAACATATAACTTTTGCAAAGAAATGTGTTGAGTATTTATTAATAAAATGATATGATATATAGAATATGTTAAATTATCAGGTTGAGAAGAAACAAGAATAGCTGGAAGACAGGTGAAACAAGATTGACAGGAAGCTGATAAGTATTGGAGTCAAGTTGGGAGTGTTTGGGGTGCATAATAAAAAGGCCTGTTAAGAAGGCTTATTTTATTATTGCCAGTTATATGTGTGTCCAGTCCAGAGCAAGTGCTTACTGAGTTCAGAAAAGATCTTTTTCCAGAAAGAATTTACAAGAACCCAAGGGCATCAGCAGAGTGTGTCACCTTAATCCAGCCACAGGGGATTGGATTCTCCAGAGCGAGCGGAGGTACAAGCATCTGTGATGAGCCAGCCACAGCATGGGTGCTGGGAACTGAACCCCGGCAGGCCGGCCAGGTCCCCTGGAGCAGCCAGTGCTCTTCACTACTGAGCAGTCTCCAGCTGCAACAGTGGTGTTTTTCTTTCTAAAAAGCTGTTTTAGGGCTGAGAATGTAGCTCAGTAGTTCAGCATTTACCTAGTGTGTGCAAGGTCCTAGGACATCCCTAGCAGAGAGAAAATAAATAAATAAATAAATAAATAAATAAATAAATAAATACTTAATTTTAAAAGACTAATTTTAAAGCCTACAGCTTAAGTTGGATGTGGTGATACACACCAGTGTGTACTTAGAGGGCAGAGGCAGGAGGATCACAGAAACATCCAAGTTAGGCAGGCCTACCAAGTTAAGACCCTTGTCCTACTCACCCCCAAAACACTAATGGTTTATACAATGCAGACAAATGTGCTATGGGTCATCACAGCAGAGTTTATTTTTCTGAGTTAAAAAAAAAAAACAAGATTTATATAACTTATTGACTTTAATACCAGACAGGACCCATCAAGATAATAATTTTAAATGAGCATAGCTAAAGATGAGCAGGCTTTGTGTTTTTAAAATAAAATTAGATTCTGTTCATTTGCAAGAGAACCATGACCCACGAGGTTTGGCAGAACTGGTGGTGGGAAGGGAAGAATCACCCAGGGCTCCAGGCAAGAAAGAGGGCAAGTGTATCTGGGGGGCATGACCACCTTCACTTAAGGTGCTGGATGGAATCTAGAAGGAAAAAGTCTGACGCCATTAACTGATAGGTCAGAGAAGTTGGCCTGCCAGCTGCTATGTGAGCTCAAATTGGAACCAGGAGACATGGTAAACAGGAGTGAAGAGAGAGATGAGGGACTTCTGAGCAGCACTGGAACTTCAGAGGCAGAGGGCTTAAGATGGGTGTCACAGTGCAGTGTCTGGTACTCGGTCCTGAAGGCCCTGGCAAAGGGCTTCTGCCAGCCCTTGGTTGGGACCAGGTCAATGTGCCTGCTACCAAGTTCAGTGATCTGAGTTTGACCCTAGGACCCACATGGTCGAAAGAGAGAACCAGCCCCTCAGGCTATCATCCTCTGACCTCCACACACAATGCATACGTGTAAACACAAACAACTTTACAATCAATCCAAGTAAAGTGTTAATAACTGGGGTGGCCCTGGAGCCAATTTCTTTCTGAGAAGATGAGATGAGAGAGGCAGGTAGGGCCCTGCACAGGGAATCCTGAGGTGCTCAGAAGGGTGAGGAAGCAAGCCATCAACCAGGAAGTGGCAGCAAAGGCCTAGGCTTCTTTTTTAGAATCTGTGGGACTTGGAGAGAATGGAAAGGCTGATGATTCAGGGTAGGGTCTGTAGGAAGTCTGTGGACAGAAGGGAAGGCCCTGGAACCCACAAAAGGACGGAAGGATCCCTAGAGAGAGAGGAAACTGAGGGAGTCAGTCTTACCTCTGTGAGGCCTGGTGTGCCCAATGCCACCAACAGCTCTCATCAATGCCTTCCTCCCAATGGGAGAGTGAACACCAGGGAGATAGGGCCTGCACTCCTGACCACTTGGGACTCAATGGATGGGGGCAGCAGCCAGGCCTGCCAAGATGCAAAGCCCACCTCTCGGCCTCCGGTCTTCCCCCCACCCCTTTCATGGTTTCAGGAATTTCCATGACCATGACCACCCTGTCCCTACCACAATGTTTCCGTCATTACACCCACCATGACCACCGTCACTGTGACCACCTCCGTCACTGTCCACCCCACAACAATAATTACTCTCACCAACACAGTTCCTGTCCTTAGTGGGGTCTCCTATTCTGAGAGCATGCACACATCCAAATAAAGTAGCAGAGGCAGGGCCGGTGCCTATGGACTGTGAGGCTTGCCAGGAGCTGCTGGGCCTGTGTTTCTGGCTTCCTTCTGAAAGACGTGTCAAAAGCTGGGTTTTCCTTTGCCTCGTCTTTCCCATGGCCAGCTATATGGCCTTCCTTAATTCCTACCCTTACCCCACCCCAAATCCTCCATTCACTGTCTCTGGAATGGAAAAATTAAACAGATTTTTCTGAGGGGGAAAAAATCCTTAAGGAAGGGAGTGTATGCCAAAGGATTAGGGGCTGGCTGGCGCCCAGTCGTCCTTGGTTCTCCTCCGGCTTCCTGTAGGGACATGATCCCCATTCACCAAGAACCCCTTCGATTCCCATTGACTGTACCTTTCCTCAGCAACCCTGCCCATAAGCCCTCTCCCCTGGCCTGGGGAGATGGAGGCAGGGGGGAGGCCTGGAAGTACAGTCTCAGACAGTGTCTGTGCTAACTAACTTGCTCTGAGCAGCCCTGCCAATCCCCTCCTCACTAATCCCCAAGATTAGAGGAAGGGAGGCTGAGGAATACAGGAGGCAGCTTCTGGAATGACTTGGCATGAGTGGTGAGGGAGAGCACACAGGCTGGTTGTTGGGACCTGCTAAGCCCCTCACACCACTGCTGGGCAGCCTAGGCACAACCGTCAGCCTCTCCACTGTCTCCCATGTCAAGGGGACATGTAACACGCAGGCCTCTGTCATGCAAGCTGGGACGACTCTTCCTTACTCTCATACCCCACCCTTCACCTCATCTTCTTCAAGTGCATGCTGGATGGCGTGTCCCTCGTCCCCCTGCCGCAATGCCTGCACCCAGAGGGCCAGGCCCTGCTGCTGTCCTCCTCGGCAGGTAGGGGGGCTTCGGTCAGCTGGTTTGCTTGCTTTTGAGATGGAGTTTTCTTACACAGCCTCAGCTGTCCCTAAGCCTACCATCTTCTTGCCTCTGCCTCCAAAGTGTCACAATGGCAGTTCTGCACCTCAAACCCAGATGTGTGTGTGTGTCCCCCCCATGCCCGTGGCCACACCTCTTGACTGTCTTCCCAGAATCCATTTTTACCTGCACTTTCCTTGCCCAGGGGCTTACCGTACCTCTATACCTAGACTGGCATTCAAGGCCCCCTCGACACCCCCAGCCCCAGCCCCTCCATTCCCCCAGGAAGCCCTCACCCAAGCTCTAACTTGGCCCTGACTGACCCACAGCTCCGACCTTCTGCTGCCTCCCTCCTGAGTCCTTCCTTGACTTCTGAGTTGGGACTAATCCATCCATCTCTGGCCTCCGGCAAACTTAATAAGCCACCAACAAACCAAATCTCCAGCAGCATGGAGGGGAGGCCTCTCAATAACAAGTTATAACCCACTTACCAGGCGGATTTGCTTTGGGAAAGAAGCAGGTAATTGAATCTCTCCCTCCGGGCACCATCTGTCTCCATGGCTGGGGCCTCACCCACCCGATGCCTACCTGTATCCGGCAGTCCAAAGCCAGTGAGTACCGGGTAATAATAAAATTACTGCATTATTTTATTGAAAGAAGCTTGGGTATTGGGGCGGACTCGGGGAAGGTTCTCTGAAGATGAGAAGAAATGAAGGCCAGGGTCAGAGGAGAGCAACAGAGGAGCACTGCCACCCCAGGCTTTCCTGGGATGAAGTGGGGCACAGAGAATGCAGACCTCTGTAGTCTTGTTTTCTTTGAATTCTCAGCCACACTTTGATCCTTGCGAGTTTCTGGAGCGGTTGCCTTGTGGAAAGTTTCCCAGCAGCAGTAGAAGAAGCTTGGATGTGTTAGCTCCCACACAGCAGGGCAAGGGGCTCCACCCCAGACTGGCTCCAGCCTTCTGAGGGAAACCCTACCCTGGCCCTGGCCTGGCTAACACTGGGGGCAAACTATCCCATCTCCACCTAGCATATCCTCTATAAAATGGGGGACATGGTGGCAATCTCCACTCTAACTAATTGAGGACTAGAGAGAGCAGTTACAGCCCTAAAGAGAGCCATAGAGTCCTAGCCTGCGGTTTGCCCCAACCTACTACATTAGCCCTCCATTACCCTGTAGACAAGGCTTGCCCTCAGGGGTCATATTTGCTAAGATCCAGGACAGGGATAGTCATACAGCCAGGCATTAACTAAAAGTGACTTTCAGAGTGGTAACTGAGCCATGTTTCTTGCTTTGGGCCCTGTTACTCACTATGCTCACAGATCCTTTAGAACTACTAGACAGGTGGCCCCAGTCTCCAAAGCCAGCCTTCCTCCAGGGTCCCATTACAGGGTAGAGTGAGGCCCAGATCCAAGCTTACATGTCAAGGCTGCCTAACAGACAGGATAGGCACCAAGATGGCTGCAGGGTCTGTCAGGGAGCCAAGACAGAGAGGATCTGAAGCCACAGGGCAACCCAGACCACTGGACAGGAAGCAAGGCAAAGTGAGGGACCGTTTGGTAAAGAAAGTAAAGTGGGTAGACATTTAGTGGGGATCTAATATTGTCTTTGTAAATGTGAATGTCATAGCCCTGGCTGGCCTGGAACTCATCATATAGACCAGGCTGGCCTCACACTCACAGAGCTCTGCCTGCCTCTGCCTCTGCCTGTGCCTCCTGAATGCTGGGATTAAAGGTGTGCACCACCATGCCCAGATTATTTGGTTTTATTTTTGAGATAAGGTCTCTCTGTGCAGCATAGACGGCTCTTAAACTCTCAACAATCCTCCTGCCTCAGCCTTGTGAGTAACGGAATTATAGAAATGTTCCACTATCCCTAGCTCTATCTGTTGTCTCCATCCCATATCGTGACAAATGGTATGATTATCTGTATACTCCGCTCCAGACACGGAAACAGGAGGCAGTGAGTGTCCCCGGCCTGGAGATGTTCAAGCAGAGATCATCTGATGGCTTGGTTGGAATGCTGGAAGGATTCAGACAAGAGACAGCACTGCTCTCTTGCCTTAGGAAAGAGTCCCACGACCTTATTTAGGTCACTGTATGGGTTTGACTTAGCAGAACCAGCTGTGTAATCACCAGTCCTGAGTTCAACCTTCACTCTGAAACCTGGGGTTACCATCCTAAACTTTCTGAGCTTTAGATCCCTCTACTACAAAGTGAGAATAAACTGGCTTGCAGTTACTTAATGATTAACACATGACAGATGCTTGATGATTATTTTCATGAGTTAGTTCACGCAATTCCAACGACAACCCTATGTAATGGTTGTTATTTCCCTCGTTTCACATATTAAAAACAACAGCAGATCACCAACCAGAAGGTTCACAGAGAAGTGATACGTTCTGCCTTCCATCATTTGCCCTGGCCAGAGTCCCCTAAGGTTAAGTGACATTGTAATATGCTTCACAAATAGTTCACATTGGAAGCCAGGCATGATAGCAAATACCTGTAATCCTAGCCCTTGGGAGGCAGAGGCAGGAGGATAACTGTGAGTTATCAAGGCCAGGTTGTCTACATAGCAAGTTCCAGGCCAGTCAGGGCTATAGGCAAGACCTTGCCTAAAATATGAAATAAAGAAAGGAAAGGAAAAGAAGGAGGGAGGGGGAGAGAGGAGGGAGGGAAGGAGAAATTAGTCTATATTGGAGCCTTCTCAATAGCACAAGGGGAACAGCAGGCTCAGAAAATGTCCCAAGTTCATATCTATACTCAATAAACATAGAGCTTGTAGACACTGTTTTCTGAAGATAGATAGTGATAGGTACTATGGGTAAACCAGAAATGGGACACAAAGGGTTGCTAGACACTACCATGTTAAACAGGAGAGTCAGAGAAGTCCCCACCCAAGGACATATGACAAGACAAAGGAGCCCAACTTGTAGACATCTGGATGAGTGAGCAGACTGAACAGCAGGTACAGGTGCTCATCGTGGGCTCTCACCAGGAACATCTGAGAAACAAGAAGGTTCAAGGGGTAGGGTAGATCAAGAGACCAGGGAGTGGGGAGAAGAGGGCAAAGGAGCAATGTGGGGTGGTAGTTAGGGTTTCACGACAGCTATAATGGTATTGGGTTTTTTGTGGGTTTTTTTTTTTCTTTTCCCTGAGGGAGATGAGAGTTTAAGGTTCCAAGCAAAGCATGACATGATCTGGTTAATGGTTTAGCAAGATCTCCGGCTACTGCGGAGAATCTGAGCAACTTGGGAATGGTTCCAAAGCCACTGTCAGAACCCAGCTGAGACAGGATGTGGTTCTGAGCAGGTGGTGATGGATGGCCCTCAAGAGCAGTCAAACATGGATGTATTCTGAAGACAGAAGCAATCAGATTCCCTCACCGTTTGCACGATGCCCAAGAAATAGAGAGAAAAGTCCAGGTTGGCTGGAGACGTGGCTCGGACACAAAGCACTTGACTGAGAGGTAGAACAGTGGTTCTATCCCTAGGACTGGTGGAGGAGGAAGAAGCCACTGAAATGGGGACGGCACAGCCAGAGAGTTGGAAGAAAAAGTAGAGAATCATGTCCTACAGGCCAAAACGAGAAAACACAGATGACATCTCTGGAAATAGACATGAGCACTTTCAAAGAGTGAGCTTCTCTCAACTAAAACATTGCATTTCAAGAATGTGTTCTGAGTAAATACTTCTGACCTTGCATACAGATTCATTGCCAAGCTGAGGACTGTGGGGGTGGTTCTTGACTGTGTGGACATAACAGCAAAACCAGGAAACAACCTAATTGTTGGCTAGCAGGTGACCACCCAAACTTGAATACTCGATGGCCCTTGAATAGATTTGTCTTGTTAAGTACAAGCAAGCAGGTTATAAACTATGATCATGGACAAGGCCTCACACCAGTCAGGACATAGGCGCCTCACTCCGAAAGAGTGATTAAATACAGGGAATTCGATATTTACAAAGCTGGGAAGGGCTGGCTCAGATTTCTTGTTGAGTTTTAGGAAGTCGGGAGTGGCTGAAACCACAAGACACCTGAGCCTCTGGAATCAAAGCACAGAAAGAGCCTGAAGCTCCGATGCCGAAGCCCACGCATCTGCCCTCAGACCATGAGTAGCACTACAGCTGAGGTTTCTCTTCTAGACACCAGGTCTTGTGGCGGTGTCTCTCTTTGGCACGCAGGGGATTTGAGGACTTTGAGGACTGTAGCTCTCTGGCTTCTGGCCCCTGCTGAGCAGAAGAGCACAGACTATGAGCGGGAAATATCCTGAGCTGCCAGCAGACAAAACTGCACACGTTCAATAGTATGGCTTTACAAAGATAACATGCTAAAGACAAGGCTGACAGAATAAACACTGTGGTGAGCCAGATAACGCCCCCTCCTCGTCCACACCCCCTAATGCCTGGAACTTGTGACTGTTATGTTACCAAGCAAAGGGGACTTCACAGACACAAGTAAGTCTACAGATCATGAAACTAGGGGAGTCTCAGGAATCCATAAAAGCAGGGCACGTGCCCTTGGCTTCTCCTTTGCCATGTCTCCTATCTTCTTCTGCAGCATTGTTCCCCTGCTTTTATCCAGGTTTGGAAAGGGGTGCTCCAAGCCCAAGGGTCCCCAGCTATCATTTTCCCTGAGTAACTAACACCACGTTGTCAGTCCACAGGGGAAATTGCATTGTTTCTCCAAAGAGTAGTCATCTCGCTTTCTTGGCTCCAATCTCCCTTAGCACATCTGGGATGTGTTTACTAGAAGCTTCCCCCGGAGGCCTGGGCCTGGTACAGAAATTGAGGAGGCTGGAAATGAGTAAGACTCATGCCAGGGCACTGAACAGGACTCACCAATGGCACCTACTTTTCCACAGGAAGCCACATCAGTAGAGATTCCGCCATGGTTTTGCAAGATAGTTCCAGGGAAAGCCCTCTTGGGTTCTGGCTGGTGGAAGCAGCTCAAATGCCCCAGGCTTCTCACGCTACCATGTGCCCTGTTTTTGTTCCAAGTCTAAGACTAACCTTCAGGGCTTGCCTGTTTCCAAGGTCCTTCAAGCAAGGCCTTCCTGACTCTTCTACCTTGAGCTGCAGTTGATAATGTGAATCTACTCCTGTGACCGACCTCCCCTCTATATTCCCAGGTTCCTGTGGCTGGAAAATAGACTCAGTCCAGGTGCCCCTCCTGAGACATACCAAAAAGCAGCAGGGAAAGCTCACAAAAAGTCCTCGATGTTCCCAGCATAGAGGCCATCTAGTCTCCTGCCTCTAGTGCAGGTCTTCTGGCCTTTCTTGCTAGACCCAACTAACCATGCTCTTCCTCACTCCCAGCAGTTTACTTGTATCCATGTTTGTGTGTGTGTGTGTGTGTGTGTGTGTGTGTGTGTGTGTGTGTGTGTGTGCGCACGCGTGAATACACACACACACACACACACACACACACACACACACACACACACACGCATGGGTGAATACACGCGCAAGTGGGTGTATTCACCCATGCATGTTCATATAGAGTTCAGCTTCTAGTGTCTTGTTCAATTTCTCTTCACCTTGGTTTTTGAGGCAGGGTCTCTCACTAACCTGAAGCTCAATGTTTTGACTAGACTGGCTGGCCAGTGAGCCCCCGGGATCCTCTGGTCTCCACAGGCCTTCTAACACTGGAATTACAGATGCATGCCACCGTGTTGAGGTTTATATGTATGCCAAAGGCCTGAACTTTGGTCCTCATGCTTGCACAGCCAAGCACTTTACCCACTGAGCTGTCTCCCCAGGCCCCATTTGCATGTTCTTAATCCAAGAGAAGGATCGGAAACAAAGTCATCAATTCTCTTTCCTTCCTCTTGAAAGACTGTGAACCGAGGCCTGGGGGCGTTTGCCCCTCTGGTGCTCCTGACATAGTGATGAGGACAGAAGGCTGCTCAGACATCTGAAGAGACTCTGCTCTCCGGGCCACCTGGCCTCATCCCATTACACACCCATCACACACCCATCACACACACGTAGGTGCCCTCCTCCATCTCTGCATGTCATTCTTACTGGAAAAATCCCCCAACCTTTCCCAGCATGCCCTGGGCACAGAAGTGGTTCCCCAAGTGTGATGGTGATACCAGCCCAGTTCCTAAGAAAGAGCCCTTCCCAGGGGGTTCCACAAAAGCTTTGGGAAATGGTGAGAAGGTAGGAGGAGGTCACCTGATTTGGGGGAAAGAGGAAGGAGCCTGGAGGAAGAGGCAGGTGAGTGCTATGACTTCAGAAGCACCCCTGTGAAGAAGCAGCTGAAGCAGATGGGCCCAGTTTGTCCTGCCTCAGCACCAGAGCACTGTGCTCTCGCACTCCTACCCAGTGGGGAACACCTACCACACCCAGGACCAACCTCAAAGTGTGGGAGAGGCCCATGGCTCCTGACTGTGTCTTACCCTAGACACTGGGGCTCAAGCAAGGCCCACAATAAAAGACAGGTTCTTCAGGACACAAATGGCAGAATCTGTTTTCTCCCTGTGTCTGGAGTCTCTGCTCCTTGGCACCCCAGCCCTACCCATCCCACCCCTTATCCCCAACCCCCCGCCCCGGCCCTCATCTCCCTGCTTAGCTCTTTCCTCTCCATCTTGGGAAGGATTTTGTATTTCTTCATTCTGTTGGGGACAGAAGAGCTCCTACCCTATCAGTTCTGTCCATGCCACCTCAGACCCTCTCCCTCGTCTGGGTGTCACTTGTGGTCGCTAATTTGGGAGGCAGGGAGTTTTACATGAAGGAAGTGCCGTGGTTTGGTTAAGTGTTCCCCAACACACTCACTATGTGTTCCTTGGCCCACGGTGTTATTGACAAGTGGTGGAAACTTTAAGATGTGCCCGGTGGAGACGGTTAGATCACTGACTCCTGTCCACGTGAGGTAAGCAGCTTCCTCCGCCTGCTATATCATCATGTACGGAGCTGCCACAGGCCCCAAGTGACCATGGTCTGAAACCATAGAAACTCTGGGCCACAGTACACCTTTCTCCTTTAACTTGATTACCTCAGGCATTTGCCACAGTGACAAACAGCTGACTAACCCAGAAAGAACTGATTAGGACTGTGTTAGCACCTGGAAGCTGGGTGCTGAGTGTAACCCACCTGGTTTTTGTTGTAGTTATTGTTTTGTTTTCCGTTTTGTTTTTGTTTTGCTTTTTAGAGACAGGGTTTCTCATTGTAGCCCTGGCTATCCTGGAACTCACTACGTTGACCAGGCTAACCTCAAACTCACAGAGATTCTTCTGCTTCTGCCTCCCAAATGCTGGGATTAAAGGCGTGCGCCACCACACCTGGCTAAGCCACCTGTTAATATGTAAACTAAAGAGATCTGTTCTGTTTGACACATTTAATGGACACATTCAGGAACAGTCCTGCTAAAGGAGTCGCTATCATTGCAAACCATTAGTACTCAACATTGTTCTGGAATGATTGATAAGAACACTACAGAAGAAAAGTTATCACCACAGAATAATGTTGTTCTGTACTTGAATATTCCAAAAGGATCAGCCAGGGCTAAAGAGATGGCTCAGGGATTAAGGGCTCTCGCCAAGAGAATAGGGGTTGGATCCCCATCACCCACATAGTGGCTCTCAATCATCCATAACTCGAGTTCCAGTGGATCCAACGTCTTCCTCCAGCCATCACCCGCACCAGCCCAGCATGTGGTGTGCAGACACACATGTAGGCAAAGCAGTCATAAACATAAAATAGAAATAATTTGTTGCTTAGACGGTGTCTTGCAGCCTTTCCCCCTTTTATATTTTTGTTTCTTTTAACGTTCATTAATTGTTCTAATTACCTTTGATAAAATTATCTTTTCTTTTTTAAATCCTATGTTTTATTCTTTGTAAGTTTCAGACATTTATACAGTATATATTGATGGTGCCCACCCACTACCCTCCTCTGACTAACCCTAGTACTTCCACCCCTTTTCTCCTCAATTTCATACTCTCTTTTCTGTTGCTGTTAATAACCCTTTGAGTCCTATTTGCATTGTCCATATGCACATCGGGCGTGGACATCCACTGGGGATGAGCAAGCTACCAGCATCTGTGTCCTCGGGGGAGCATGATGTCTCCTTTCTCAACAGGGATCAACAGTCAATAGTTGGGTTTTACTTTGAGACAAGGTCTCACACATTGCCCAAGGTGGCCTTGAACTTGTGGTCCTCCTGCCTCTGCCTGCCCAGTAGCAGTGATTACAGGCTTATACTACAAAACGGTTCATCTTCATCACAGAACTTAGCACAGTGTCTAAAAACAAAATGTCCTAAACACAAAAGGTCACTAACAAAATGATATGGGGGTCCCACTTATGAAAAGAACAAAAACATCACATAAAACACATTTTAAAATGTGCAGGCGTAAGTGGAGAGAGCTATAAAACCCAAATGGGGAGCACAACCACAGACCTGAGTGGACGGAGGGGGACCTTGCTTGTGAATAAAGAGTAATGGTGTGAACATGTCATTGTAACTGAGGTGTCATTTCAACTCTCCATGGTTCGAAGGGTCAGCTGCTGTGGGAGCGGCAGGGATAATCACAGATTTAACTGGGAAAAATATATAAGAGAATAGACAGAAAATTCCTGAAGGAAACAAAATACCCTAACGAAGAAAGAATTCTGTAAGACAGTCTGCACAATATTACACAGCAACAGTAATTAAAATGGCCTGAGACCAGAGTCTGCCCAGGGATCAGCTGTGAAGAATAAAAAAAATTTAGAGACCCAAATAAACAGAAGAATTCAATAAATTGAGTCACTTCACCAGATATTTAGATCATAAATAAATAAATCTGGATTCCAACAAGATCAAAGAATTAAAGAAAACACTGGGAAAATAAAGCTATAAAAGTATATGTCTGGGCTTGGGATCCAGCTCAGTGGTTAAAAACACTGACTGCTCTTGCAGAGGACCTGGGTTCAGTTTCCAGCACCCACAGACGGTTCACAGCTGCCCATGACTCCAGTTCTAGAGAATTCAACACCTTCTTCTGAAGGAACCAGCTTCCTTTTGGCAGCCATAACAGCCGAACACATGCTTGCCATAAACCTGCCTTGGTCACGTAGAGGTCAGATGCCTGTCTCGTGACAAGGAACCCATCAGAAGTTAGTCACTAGAAAGTCAGATGCCTGTCTCATGACAAGGAGCCAATCGGAAGTTAGCTGGTGGCGCTATGCTTTACGACCCTGGGTGTGCTTTACGGACAAGCGCACGACAATGACGTAGAGAGCATAGCAACCACCCTGGGAGGGCCTATGAGCCATAACAACCAGTTGACCAATCAACACAGGGCAAGCCCTCCAAGCCTGGAGGCACACCAATCGTAAGCCTGTGCGTACCCCTAGACACTCCCCTTACGCTGCCCTATAAGATCTTTTGGGAGACCCAAGGAGCCGTCTTTTTCTAGCCGTCTGCCATGGCGGGTGGGTGAAAGACCCGAGCTAACATGGGGTTAGTTCGTTAAATTACAATAAAGCCTCGTGCAGTTTGCAGCAAGCTCTCGAATCCGCCTGGTGATTGGGGTGACCGCGAACCTGGCCTGAGACCCCGGATACTTGAGTTTTTCGGGGGGTCTAACACTTCCAGCCTCCAAAGGCACTGCCTGATACAGACACACAAACACGCACACACATACACATACATTTTTAAAAGAATTTGTGTGTGACTGATTTTATGATCCTGGGGTATTAACTTTCTTAGTCACAGAACAAAACAGAAGTCATAGCATAAGTGATTAACAAATGTGCATGCCAACAAGGAAATTAGAAGGGGAAACGTTACAAGTAAAAATCAAAAGATGAGCCAGGCGTTGGTGGCGCACGCCTTTAATCCCAGCACTCAGGAGGCAGAGGCAGGTGGATCTCTGTGAGTTCGAGACCAGCCTGGTCTACAAGAGCGAGTTCCAGGACAGCCTCCAAAGCTACAGAGAAACCCTGTCTCGAAAAACAAAAACAAAAAAAAAAAAAAAAATCAAAAGATGAAGTCAGAGAAGTCATGAAGTCAGAAGTCAGAAGTCAGAAAGATACCTCCAAGATGTGTGACAATGTACTTATTTTCATGAGTTTGAAGGGACCAGCTTCCCTTTCGGCAGCCATAACAGCTGAACACGTGCTTGCCATAACTTGCCTTGGTCACTTAGAGGTCAGATGCCTGCCTTGTGACAAGGAACCAATCAGAAGTTAGCTGGTGGCGCTATGCTTTACGGCTCTGGGTGTGCTTTACGGGCAAGCACACAGCAATGACGTAGAGAGCATAGCAACCACCCTGGGAGGGCCTATGGGCCATAACAACCAGTTGACCAATCAACACAGGGCAAGCCCTCCAAGCCTGGAGGCACACCAATCGTGAGCCTGTGCGTACCCCTAGACACTCCCCTTATGCTGTCCTATAAGATCTCTCGGGAGCCCCTAGGAGCTGTCTTTTCTAGCCATCCGCCATGGCGGGTGGGTGAAAGACCCGAGCTAACATGGGGTTAGCTCGTTAAATTACAATAAAGCCTCATGCAGTTTGCATCAAGCTCTCGAATCCGCCTGGTGATTGGGGTGACTGTGAACGTGGCCTGGGACCCCGGATACCTGAGTTTTCCGGGGGTCTAACAAGTTAGAAACATTGGCTTTGGTTGGATTGGGTGTGTGTGTGTGTGTGTGTGTGTGTGTGTGTGTGTGTGTGTGTGTATGTACAGGTTACGAGGATGTGGATTCATGTACATGTCTGGTTGTGCATGCACTGATGTGGAGGCTAGCAGTCAGCCTTGGGTGTTGTTCCCTTGGGGGCTGTTTTTGGAGACAGCGTCCTTATTGGGCTGTGGCATTTGCTGTCCATTCAGGTAGGCTGGCTGGGAGAGTTGCAGGGTCTGCTGTCTCCACCTCTCCGGTGCTAGGATTATAACAGCTTCTCCTGTGGTTTCTGGGGACTAAATGCAAGTCCTGCTTGCATGATAAGCAGTTTACTTACCAAGCTATCTCCCCAGGCCCTGGCTTGCTTTGTTTTAGAGAGGGTCTCACTATGTAGCCCACACTGGCCTTGGACTAGCAATCCTATTGCCTCGGCCTCCTGAATGCTAGGAATCCAGATGTATGCCATGATCCCTGGCAAAAAAAAATAAGTAAATGAAGATACTTTTCAAACAACAAAGAAAAAGGCCAGAGACCCTATAAAAAAAGCAAAGAACATAAGCAAGCCTCTCTCTCTCTCTCTCTCTCTCTCTCTCTCTCTCTCTCTCTCTCTCTCTCATACACACACACACACACACACACACACACACACACACACACACACACACACTGGCTAACATGCTGGGCAGTGGTGGCGCATGCCTTTAGTCTCAGCACTCGGGAGGCAGAGGCAAGCGGATCTCTGTGAGTTCAAGACCAGCCTATTCTACAAGGGCTAGTTCCAGGACATCCTTGAAAGCCACAGAGAAACCCTGTCTCGGAAAAGAAATAAACAAACAAACAAAAATCCTGGCTAACAAAAATGCACTGTCCAGAGGCTGGAGAGATGGCTCTGCAGTTAAGGGCACTTGTTGCTCTTACAAGGACTTGGATTCAGTTCTCTGCACCACATGGTGGTGTACAACCATTCTTAACTCCAGTTCCAAGGGATCACCCTCTTCCTACCTCCTGTGGCACCAGGCACACTCATGGTGCACATACATATACACAGGCAAAACACTCACACACATAAAAGGAAATAAATAAATGTTCAAAAAAGAGATTGATACGTAATGTTCCATCTCACTAATGATTTGAAATGCAATGGAAAGAGAAGCTTAAGTTTTCACTTAGCATTCCAGCAAAGATGAGGAAAGTTAGTGGCACCCAGTGGCATGGAGAATGTGGCTACGTGGCCAGTCTCCCATGATGCCACCAGAAAGAACTTTAACACATTCTGAAGAGTGTTCCAGCACTGTTAGTAAATGTGGCCTGCCCACACTCTTCTGTCTAGTGCTGTAACTTTTAGGGCTCTGTTTGTGTTTTTCTCTTGTTGTTACGCCAACTACAGAAATGTCCAAAGACATATATACAAAAATGTTTATCACACATAGAAAGGATGGAAGCATACACCTATAATCCCAGGCTCCAGAGGCTGTGGAAGAAGGATCAGAAACGCAAGGTCGGCTCCGGACTATATAGCAAAACACTGCCTCAATAATAATAATAATAATAATAATAATAATAATAATAATAATTGAATACAGTAATTCCAAAGTTGGGATGCTAACACAAGAGGCTCGATCAGGAGTTCAAGATCAGCCTGGGCTACATAAAGAATTCAAAACCACTCCAGTGCATATGACAAAACTCTGTGCCCCTCCTCCTCCAAAAAAAAGGTGTGTACCTTTAATCTCAGCAGAGGTAGGCAGATCTCTGTGAGTTCCAGACCAGCCAAGGCTACATAGTGAGACTCTTGTCTCCCAGACAAAAAAACAAAAAAGAGAGGACAGAAAGATGAAAGAGAACAGCAAGATGCTTCAGTGGTCAAAAAATGCTTGCCACCAAGGCTAATAACCTGAACTCCAGTGAGACCAAGGGCCCCTTTCCTGCCCCTGGTGGCACCACAGCATATATGCTCACCGTCTTCATGTCCCCATCTTTCCCCAGTCACCTCTTCCACCCCACATGTGTCCTTCAGGATGTGACGGCAGAGATATTGTCTGGAAAGGTCTGAGGCACCCTCTGGGGTCATAGGTAAGGGGGCTTCCCAGATGCAGGCGGTGGGTGGGAGCCAGGAATTACGACACCTAGCAGCCAAGCTTGTGGGTGAGTGGGCAGTGGCTGCTGTGGTGAGGACGGAAGGGTTTGTGGGAAATATGGCTGACAGAAATAGCTGAGGTGCTGTGCACCTGCAGCCTCAGAGCCTGCTCTCCCAGGGTCTGTCCTGCAGACTGCTGGCTGGCCACCTGTCTCTTTGCAGGCTTTGAGTCACTTCCTGTGTTTTCCTTTCCCCCAGGTGTGCTCTTGACTCAGGCCCTGTTTCCTGTCACTCCCTGTCTCAGGAGCAAGGACAAGGCCCACCTAAGGGTCAAGACAAATGTCAGGGTCCTTGTCCCTCCTGTCCTTGAATCTGTAACCACAGCTATAAGGAATGCCAATTCAAAGGTTACCCCAGCCAGTTCCCTGCATTTAAGCAACTCAGTAACCCTGACCCTCCCCTCAATGGAAAAAGGCTGCAGGGCCTGGACCCAGCACCAACTCTGGCTCCTTCCTGAACTCCAGTCCTGCATCCCAAGATGTTCAGCAAGGGTAATGTGGGGTTTTAGTGTTGGGGGTGGGGCAGGTAACGAACCCAGGGCCTCATGCATGCTGAACAGGCCTGCCCCATTGAGCTGGACTCTTAGCCCTCTTTGAATTTTTCCCAATGTATCTATCTACAAGATAACATCTTACTGTTGATCCAGAAGGCACGCTCAGAAGAAGGGAGGACACTAGACTTTTATTCTAGCTCAAATGGTGACTGTCTCTTTTCCCCATTGTCTGGGTCCTACCTCACATCTTTCTTGATTGGCTTGAAAGAATAAGGGGAGAAGGGCCCCAGCTTTAGGCCAGAATGCAGGTCTTTGTGTAAATAGAGGTTTTACCAATAGGGGCTTAAAACATTTGCATAAAGGTTTTACAAGTGAGAGAGAGGTTAAAAGGTTCTAATTCATTGTCATCATCACAAGTCTTAGAATATGTGATAGAAAAGACTCATATTTAATGTTTATTATAATCCCTCCTCTTAGTTTTCAACAGTCTTTTCTTCAAAAATTGATAAGATGTTGGTTCTCTTTCTCTACCATGTCTTACCTTTTTGTGTTTTGTTATTTTGTGATGGGGGAGGTCTCACTAAATTTGCCCAGGCCGGACTAGAACATGTGACCTCCAGGCTCCTGAGTAACTAGGATTACAGACCTCAGCCTCCAGGCTGGGCTCCTTCTCACTGCAAGGCAGTGGGAGCAGCTCTCTAGAAACAGGTCTGTTAGGAGTCTTCCCCTTGGGGAGGCCTCTGTCAGCACCCCCCCCCCCAGCACTTGATCTTTAACAGCCCTTCCCTCCTCTAAAATCCACATAGCCTTCCCTCACCTGCCAATCAACGAAACCTCAACACCCCACCTGGGAGCTGCAGGAATGAGTGTGTGGCTGAACTCTGACTAATCAGACCCAGAAGCAGGTTCTAGAAACCTGTCAGGCAAAAGTTTTCTTCATCTTAAAGACAGATCTAGACAAAGAGATGGCGTTTCTGCAGCCTCTAGGCACATCACCTCACGGTCTGATCTCTGGAGCTTCAGCAGCTTTTTACAACCTCGAGGACAAGGAAAGATCCTACACCTTGAAGATAGCAGAGAAAGAGACCAGACCAAATGCCTGAAAGTACAAATCATCAGGCCTTTCCTTTCCCTTCTTGACTGTCAATGCAGCGTGAACAGATGCCTGAAGCCTCTACTGTTGTGCTTTTCCTCCATAACCGACTGTACCCTCAGAGTGTACAGAAAGACATTGTATCTTGCTAGAGGATATCGGCCTACAGCCAATGGAACAGCCAGGTTGGAAAGAAAATACCCATTTCCCTAGCTGTTTATAGATAAGAACTTGAGTGTGAATTTGAGTCCATCAATTCTATAACCCACATATGAAGTTTGAAAGATGTTGATGAGACAATTTTTGCTAATCAGCATATATCTGACCACATGGGACTGTCTTTAGTAATTTTCAAGACCAGATAAAATGAAAGGGGGATAGGGACTAGAAAAATCACTCAGCAGTTAAAAGAACATATTGCTCTCGAAGAAGACCTGGGTTCAGTCCCCCCACCCAAATGGCAACTTACAATCATCTAAAACTCCAGTTTCAGGTGGATCTGACGCCCTCTTCTGGCCTCCAAAGGCACTGCTCATATATAGTACACATAAATACATGCAGGCCAACAAAGACTTAGACACATAAAATAAAAATAAATCTTTCAGTGAGAGAGAGAGAGATCTGTTTGAAGATGCTGTAAAGCAATAAAAGCGATTTATTAGGCCTTAAGGAGCCTCTACTAATGTTTCTCGAAGGGAAGTTTGTTGGCTGTCATCTATTCCATTATAAACACAAGTAGACTCCAAAACCAGTATGAAGGCTAGCTTACCCTGACATCACTACTCATTAAGACACCACTGGGGATAGTACTGTAACTTATTTTATTTACTAAGAATTTTTCTTTACTCTGTGTGTGTGTGTGTGTGTGTGTGTGTGTGTATGTATGTGTGTGTGTGGCTTTCAGAGGCCAGAAAACGGTGTTGGATCCCCTGGAGGTGGAGTTACAGGTGGCTGTGAGCTGCCTGATGTGGGTGCTAGGAATTGAACTACAGTCTTCTGGAAGAGCAGCCAGTGTTCTTAACTACTGACCACCTCTCCAGCCCAGGTGTAATTGAGGTGTAATTGAGGTGGTTGTTGAGACAGGATCTTACTGTGTAGCCCTGGCTGGCCTAGAACCCACTATATAGGCTGACCTTAGATTCATAGATGTAACTGTGTTTTGACATCCAGGAATCTGGAAAATGGAATTCAAAGTAGGTCCATTATAAACACATAGTCTGATGTCCAGAGTGAATCTTTTATCCAGTTATCTTGAATATTTACCTTTTTTCCCTTTGTGGTACCTTGTGCATGCTAATTGGGTATCCAAGTGGATAAAATTCTTTAGGGAAAAAAAAAAAACTTCCTTAGAAAAAAGAAAAGAGAAGATGACGGAGCAACATCTGGTCAGTTGCCCCCAACACACCCCTCAGGATTTCTTTTCTTAGGTAATAATAACTTCCTGTACTGTCTTACCCATTTCAGTTTCTACTACTTGCAGCCAAAGGTCCCTGATATTACTGGGAACTTTGGAAACCAAATGAGTCGTATCAGCATGTGGGGTACATGGTCACTTACATTTCAATCATGATCCAGAGAACAAGCCATGGGAGGGCTGAGGAAAGCCAGAGAGGAGTCTGGGGACTGAAGGAGAGGCTCGGAGATGTTCTGCAGAGTGTTTTTTTATCATCATCCATGCTGCTACAAGGTACAGAAATGCCCATTCATAGGAAACTGGTTAAATGAATTACAGTGTATCCATAGGGTGGTCATAGACCCCCACAAATAGGAGACACCAGCCAAGCAGGAATTAGATGGTGCCACACAGTGGGCCTCCACCAAGAACCTTCCCCTCCACCCTGGGGGGTCTCTGCCAAGCTCCCCCTTAGGTTACTCATTTCTCCCTCAACTCTAACACTGCTGCTTCCCTCTGGGGGACAGAGAGCCCCATTTCTATGTCTCAGGGTCATAAAGACCCAGGTTAGCAGTCAGGATGGACATCCTGGGCCCCAGAGGGAAAGACCAACTGCTGAAGATAAAGGAGATGGTGTAGAAAAAAAAAAAAGGCAAGGAGTCTGGAGAACCGGACTTCCAGCAGGGTGTCATGACAGCCAAGCAAGTAGCACCTGGGATAGGCAGAGGGAGGGACAGAGTGGGAGTAGGGACAGCAGGACAAGGAGGCTGAAGTGTACACAGTATGGGGAAGGACACAGGACTGTGATTCCCAGCCCAGGGTCAGCACGGCCGTGTAGCCAGAAACCTGAAATCAACGTTTTTAAAAAATCAATATATGTACACACATATGCTTGTCTGGTTGGAAGCAGATTGGTCCAGTTCCAGTGGTCAGCCGTGTGTCTGGCAGGAACACAGTATGTTGCACACAGTAGGTGACCAGCAGGGAAAGCATAATGACCGATGGAAAAGAGGAGCAATGGAGAGGTTGGCAGAGGATGGAGGGGACGAGCTGGCGGCATGAATGATCTCCCCGAGGAAAAGGCTGAACCCGAGCTCTTCCCACACACAAAGCCCGAGAAGGTCCTAATGGAAACCCAGGTGTATCTTATTGTAGGGGTCCAAGGCCAGGCACAAGGGAGCAGGTGGGGACCTGGTAGATTAGTAAGATTCTCAAAGCCAAGCCTCCCAGAAATGTGGGGGAGCTGGGGGGAGGAGAGGCACAGTGGGCAGAGTTAAGTCAAGCAGGGCTTGGAGACAAGTATTCTTCCTCATGGGGAAAACGCAGGCCCTCTCTGGTTGGTGCTGGTAGTCTGAACAATGAAGGTAGGCCAAGTATGCAAGTATCAGGAAATCCCCAGTGTCTTTTCCTCCAACCTGCCTCCAGCCCAAGTTCCCTACCCCGACATACCTGCTCCCTTGGGAGACCTATTGCCCTCAGCCTGAAGCCGCTGCCATTCTTACGTCATGTGGTGCTGAGAGTTCTGCTGTGTGGCTAGTTGGCTGGTCTCTCAGAGTCTCATTTTTCTCATCTGCCAACCAAGGTTGATTAATTGTCACCTAAAGGACTGCCCATGAGTAACAGACTAGTCCACAGGAAGTACAAAGAGATAGTGGCCAGTGGTGAATTCTCATGCCTTTCCTGGGCCCCAGGCTGCTTCCTGAATAACACTCAGCCTCTAAACTTAGACCTCAGTCACACTGCGTGTCTGCTGTGAAACCAGTGACCTCAAAAGGCCAAGGTAGAGATGGGTGAGTCAGCGGGGAACGATCAAGGAAGGCATCCCAGAGGAAAGAAGTGCTGAGAAGCAGGGAAGAAGTTTCCCATGCAGGAGTCCTAGCATCTACAAAACCACACTGGGACGGAGCTGGGCTGGCGACTCCTGGCACGCCAGCTTGAGCTTGAGCCAGCTCCCAGCACCAGAAAGTTTAGGAAGTTCCAAAAGGCAGGTCCTTGTGGTCCTGGTCCTGACCCTGCCTCCTGCTTGGAGCCAGCAGGGAGACAAGGGAAGAGCACACACACACACACACACACACACACACACACACACACACACACACACACACACGCCCTGTCTGCCAGGTGAGCCTGGGACAAAGCTGCCATCTGCCACCAGAAACTGGCAGTGCTAACAGAGACAGGGGCAGAGACCTGGGGAGGGAAACAATGCACTCTGTGTTCACTAGCAGCGGTGGGACCAGCTCTTGTCATTTTCCTAGAATAGGTGAGGATGTGGGAGCAGTGTGGTCTGCCCAGAAAACCTGACTTGACCCTATGTGCCCTGAGTCCCTGTTCCTGTCCTCACCCTGTACCTTCAGCAGCCCCACCCCGGCCACCCCACTTCAGCTCCTTAGTACCCCCTGTAGCCACACACACACACACACGCACACACACACACGCAGGTGTCAGCCTGGGCCCCCAGTAGTTGATGGAGAGGCAGCTTTCCATGAACCAGACAGTTCAAAAGTTACCATGTGAAGGCAGAAAACACACACACACACACACACACACACACACACACACACACACACACAATAAAATATTAAAAGTAAAAGTAAAAACACTTGCTGGCCAAGTCTGATGACCTGGGTTTAATGCCTCAAACCCACCATGGAGACAAACTTCAGAAAATTTGTCTCTCATACCCACAGAAGTTCTCATGCCTCTTCTTCTCCTCCTGTCTTTCCCTCTCTCACTCCCCCCCCCACACACACACACGGGATAATAATAAATATTTTTTTTTTTCTTGAAGAAAGAAGAGACTAGGAGAGTCAGGACAGAAACAGAAAAACAAGAGAAAGGAGAACCACCCAGAGCTGGGTTGGGGGCGACAGAACCACAGACGCAGTGAGAGGAAGCTGTCTCAGAGCCACAGCAGTGGTGGCAGCCTGGGGCTCCGGAGGTTGACAGGGTCATTTTTCCCTTCAGTGTCACAGGACCCCAGTAGTGTCATTCACCCTCACTTGTGCCTGCTGCTGGAAATTCCTAAGGCTTTGCTATCACAGCCTTCAACCCCTCATTATCCACCACTTACCACTTTGAGAGACAGGAAGGGCCTTTTATCTTTGAGCTCCCAAACCCAGGCTTCCAGGCCATGCTTGGCCCAGCACATAGATGTCTCCCATCCTGGGGGTGAGAGTGCTCACTTGGCACTAAGCCCACCCAACCTGTCTGGGATATAGTCAAGGATTCTCACTCACAGGAGCCCTCAGAACACCACCTTGTCTTATAATGAAGCACCTCCCATTGGGAGAAAGCACCCTCCCCCATTTTCTAGGCCCTATACACAGCCCAGGACTCTGGCTTCCCCTACATTTGAGGAGCTTAACGTCTATGACATCTGTAACGCACTCAGCTTTCTCCTGCCTCCTTCAGAGACACATAGGGAGGCCAGGCCCACCAGGGACATCCAGGATGTCTGGGAAGAGGCTAGCCACCTCCTCCTGTTTCCTGTATCTATCAATAACCAGTGTCCCCAGTCCCACCAGCAGGTTGGAGACAGCAGCACTAACAGGGATCCTTGTTGTGTGTTCTCCCATCTTGTCTGGGTACCAGGCTGTGTGTGTGTGTGTGTGTGTGTGTGTGTGTGTGTGTGTGTGTGTGTGTGTGTGGACATGAGTGAGTATGCCCACATAGAGGCCAGCTGACCTCTATCACTTCTTCTGTCAAGATGGCTTCTCAGTAAACCTTGAGCTCATGCTCTTCTCCTAGGCTGGGGAGCCAGCAAGCCCCAGAAATCCCCTATCTCCCCAACATTCTCTTCCCCTACCCTCAACCCCCAAGGCTGGATCTGAATCCAGGCTCCAGGCTTGAGCACTCTTGCCCACGGCCCCATCTCCTTAAAGAAGCTGCCACACCACCATTCCTTTGGCAAAGCAAGACTGCTCTGGGATCCAGTGCCTACTGTTTTGTCACAACCTCCCACCAGGCCTGCTGTGGAGACAGAGCTGCAGCCTGGGTTCAGCTGGATCCTGCCCCCTCTAACCCTAGAGAAAAAAAAGGCTTCCTGCACAGAGCCCCCTGCCAGACCTACAGCTCCACACCCTGCCTTCTTGTCCCCAGCACCTGCCAAGGGACATTAGAAGACCTTGTTCAGGAATGAGATGAAGCCAGAGTCCTAGAAGAAAAGCAGTCGGGGAGACCAAAGGAGACCATGAAGGGCAGAGAGAACCAAGGGAAAATGGACACAAAGAGAAGGAGCCCCATTGCCGTCCATCCCCACAAAGGACATGCAAGAATTTGGCAGGAGACTGGGCTTAGATAATGGAGAAATCTTGCTGACAGCTGGAGCCCTAAGACTCATTCCCACAAGGAGGGAGGAGCATGCTGGATGAGGCATGGCAGTCAGGCTTCCCACCACTCTTGGCCCCAGGTGTGAGTCTGGTTCCACAGAACTGTCTGTGTGTGTCTCCCTCTGCCTCTTGACATTCAGTCATGCCTTGGGTGTTCTCTCCCTCAGCCACAGAAGTGAGCTACAGAGCCTTACTGTGAATCACTGCCACTGAAACCGTCTTCCTGCTGGCCCAGGGCCAGCCTCCAGCAGCGTGTAGCTTCCTGGCTTTGCCATGCTCTTCCACTGCTGGGAACCCTCTTCCCAGACCCAGCTGCCCCTCGTCTGAGGTGGACTGCTCTTCCCAGAGCAGACGCCTTAGGAGAATGTAAATGAAGGGAGAGTCCGTGAATGAAGAAGATGGCCTGATGTGGCCGTGACTCTGGCCCAGCACCCCAGGAGCCCTGAGCAAGACAGCAAAGCTGAATCGAGGGAATGCAGAGAGCACGCACTCAGCCCATAATGTAGTAAATATGTGGATCACTCAAGGTTCTTTGAACTGATTGAGTGGCTTTGTATCAGGAAGGGCTCTATTAGATGGGCTTTCCAGGCTGGGAGTCCAACAAAGGCTGTCTGCATGCCGGACAGGCCAAGAACATGGTGGTTACTCAGTCCACAGGGCCAACCCCTGGCTGTAGAACACTGCAAGCCTGCCCCGTCCCAGCCGTCTGGAATGTTGGATCACCTGGGCCACTGCTTCAAGGGGTCTTGTTTGATCAATCCATATTAGTCTGGAAGGAATCCACAGCTTTTCAACTTCTGTGGAAACAAAAAACAGAACCTCTTTCCCAAAGTAACATATCCTTAGACTTAAATTTTAAAGTAAAGGCATTTTCAAAATGTATATGTTGGATTAATCCAGCAGCATTTATAGTCAAAATGTCTTTTAGCAGCTGTTGCTCCTTCCTCAGAAGTCAAACAATTCAAAGACAACAGAATAATATACAGCATCCATTCTTTCTGTGCATTTTCCATCTTTACGTGGCTTTTTTTTATTACTCTATTTCTTTTACTTTTATTTTTTATTTTTTGTTTTTCTGAGACAAGGTTTCTCTGTGTATTTTTGACTGCCCTTTAACTCACTTTGTAGACCAGGCTGACCTTGAAATCACAAAGATTCACCTGCCTCTGCCTCCCGAGTACTGGGATTATAGGCGTGCGCCACCACACCCAGCTATTCTATTTCTTTTTTAAGGACTTTATCCTTTTTCTTTTCTCTCCCACGATTACATATATTTTTAAATACACTGTATACTGTTTAGAGGTTTTGTTTCTCTGAATCTGTCTTTACTGTGTATCTATCTTTTTCTGACCACATGAGTCTTTAATCTGCTAAGTAGCATGGATAAGATTAAAATGGTGAACTGCTGGCTACACCCAGTTCAGTTTCCAAATTGGCAGTGGTACGGCTGCCATCAGCTGTGGGAGCTGTGCTCACCTCCTTGACTCTTGTCTGTGCGGCCATTAAGCAGGCTGTAGCACACAGCCCATAAATCTTTTTGTCTGTATGAGAAAAAGCTAAATCTGCCCACTGTGTCTCCATTTCTGTGCGTGCAGAACCCTTTTTAAGCTTTTGTCAGGTTTTATGTGGAAATTCTTGCCAAACAGTTGGGTGCCATTTGTAGATAGAGGTTTCTGTTCAGCCTGGTCTCGAAGTTGTTTAGTCCCAAATAAACACACAGAGGCTTATATTAATTATCAATTGTTTGGCCAATGGCTCGAGCTTCTTATTCCCTAGCTCTCTCTTAATTAGTAACCCATTCCTATTAAACTATGTATTATGTTACTCCTTCGGTGGCTACATGGTATCTCTCTGGCGACTCCTCTCTACATTCCTCTTCCCTGCGTTCTCCTAGTCTGGTAGACCCACCTATACTTTCTGCCTGGCTAACAGCCAATCAGCATTTATTGGCCAAGAAAAACATATATTCACAGCATTCGGAAGGGCATCCCTCATCAGAATGAAGGGAAAGTGAAGCTTGCTGGAATGTGGGGAAAGTCTCCACAAGGTCACAGCCCAGTGTTGGAGGACCATTCTTGATTACAACCTTAGCTTCAGGAAGGTGTGTGAGCTTGTGTGAGTAAACCCTTCCCATCCACAAACAAAAGCCTGAGTCTGTGTGCCACTTCCTTTCTAGGGCAGCTGGGAAATAGAAGGCCTGCCACATGGGGTGCCCTGGGAGTGGCTACTGTAGCAGATGAAGGGATGGGGAACCTCCTCAGTCACTGGTCTGAGATGAAGAGTGCCTGGGGATAGGATTTAGAAGTTGAGGAAGTCAAAAGGCAGAGACCAACCCTGTGTTGGTGGCACACACCTTTAATCCCAGTACTCGAGAGGCAAGTGGATCTCTGTGAATTAGAGACCACCCTGGTCTACAAGAGCTACTTCCAGGGCAGTCTCCAAAGCCACAGAGAAACCCTGTCTAAAAAAAAAAAAAAAAAAAAAAAAAAAAACACACACACACAGAGACCTTCTGGATACGAGGCTGGAGCTTAGAGCAGGTATGAAAGGCAATCTCATATCATTGAATCTCAGAAAGAAAAACAAAACAAAACAAAACAACAATGACATCAGTCCTGTTGTCATCCCTAGCCACATGTGGGAGACCCAGAAAGGTTATCAGACTTGCCCACGTGGTTGGGAAGAGACTGAACCAGAATTCGAACTTGGCATTAATAAGACTGCTCCACCCGAGCCTTAGTGCTACTGTGACTTGAAGACCTGGCAGGGAGCAGAGAGAGTGGAGATCAAGGCCAGAGTCAGAAATGACCTGCCTCTTAGAAAGCCTTGGCCTTTCATGGAGATGTCAGAGGCTTCTCCCAGTGAGGGCCCTGGGCTAGGCAGGGAGCTGCTAATACAGTTGCTCTCCCTTGTTGAAGTGGGGGTTGGCTCAGATCCAAGGGGTGTGCCTGTATGACAAGGGCCTGGGCCAATGGCAGGGCCCCAGCCACCCCCACCCTGGCTTGACAGGGAGAAAGAAAACCCCTCCTGGGTATTTCTATTATCTGAGAAGAAAGTGAGGCGGGAAGAAAAGTTGGCCGGGAAACAGACTGAGTTGCTACTTCATTGAATAACCCGATCCAGTCCTGTGGTTCCCTCCCGCTGTCCCCTGGAGGGAAATCCAGGCCAGGCCTGAGGCTGGGAACCGGGAAGGTTGTCCAAAGGACCTCCCAGCCCTAGCTTCCCAGTAAAGCTTTGGAGATGCTAGAGTCTGTTCTCCTGGAACCAGCAGCAGCGTCCACAGCTCAGCCTCACTCTACCTGGGGGCACTGTGGGCACTCCCATAGCTCAACAAGAAGGAGGTCCCCAATGGATGTCTGTATCCTGCACTCTTAATTCAGGTCATGGATCCAGGCCATGGGGGTGGGGAACATCAGGTCACAAGAAGTCTCCTAAGAAATATTGGCATGTGACTTCCTTCACAAGGAGGGAACATACGCTTCTCAGACAGAGCAGCTGTGAGGGCTTTGACCCCACATTACCCCATCTTGGTACACACC
This sequence comes from Cricetulus griseus, assembly GCF_003668045.3. Classification (NCBI taxonomy): domain Eukaryota; kingdom Metazoa; phylum Chordata; class Mammalia; order Rodentia; family Cricetidae; genus Cricetulus; species Cricetulus griseus. Next base: position 32,086,256 of record NW_023276807.1, on the reverse strand, counting down.
CTCATACTCATCCATTTGCACAAGCTTCTGCGCACCCATTCTCACGCCTCCACACAGAGATAGACTTACATGGACTCACTCCACAGCCATTCATTCATATACACAGACTCATTCCTATACATAGCCATGCGCACACCAAGACCTGCTCACAAGCACTTATATGCACATGGAGACACACTCGGCTGTAATATGTATGCCTGCACATATTACACAAACACATTCATACATTTGCATGCACACATCCACATAGTCACACATACATGGTCACACACACACACACACACACACACACACACACACACACACACACACCTCCTCCAGCACATGCCCAAGGTCACACATACACACCTACCCCTCAGAGGGTTAGAAGCAAAGGGAAATAGTGTAACTGGGGGGACAACCTGCATGGTGACTGCCAAGAAGCAGGCTGGGAGCCCAGGAGCAGAGTGACAAAGTGGGCTGCCATGCAGAGGCAGGGCTATGAAGGAAGACGGCCATACTCCTGCCCCTTGGCACCCTGGCTAGCCTCCATGGCTGCACTGTCTCAGACACTTTGGGCAAGGTTCCCAGGGCTGCCTGAACTCCCACCCTGCCAACCGGCCTCTTCACCTTTCCACACCCTCCTTCCTCGGTAGAAGTGAAAGGAAGTTCCCAAATCTCTGGTGTCTATCCCTCCACCACACAAGGCAAACTGATCCCCAAAACCAGGCTCCATTCATCTCCACCCACCCACAGTAGACGGCGTGGGCAGTACAACTCACCCCACTTGTCCCTTAGCTATGATACCAACTCCACTCATTCCTGGTGGCATCTGTCCTTTTCATGTGTTGGGCTCAGTTTAGGGCAGGCTATCTCCCTCCCAAAGCCCCCACAAAAGGCAATGGGAACCACAAACCCTTTTAGTCTTGAAGGCTAAGTGGGGACTGGTGATGCAGTTTGGTTGTCTGGCAGCTTGCTTAGCTAGCATGCACAAAGTCATGGGTTCAATCCCCCAGGATTACATACACTGGGCATGGTGGTACCACCTGTGACACAGGAGACTCAAGGTCATCCCCAGCTATATAGTGAGTTGGAGGCCAGCCTGGACTACATAACACCATATTAAAAAAAAAAAAAAAGACACATGAACAGAGCATGAGCACACATGTGTAGGATATGTACACATACACACACACAAGCACACACATACACACGTGAGTGCACGCTCATGTACATGCCCCTGTGTGGGGACAGGGTGTGGGTGCAAGGGGAACCAAAGTAGCTCCTGTTCAAGAAACTGTTTCTTTCCTGGTCCTCTGAAACCCCTCCATCTGCTTTCTGTGGCCACAAGCATGAGGTCTCTGTCCTCCCGAGAGAATAGGGCCACCCCACATGGCAGGAAAGAAGACCAGCCACTGCTCCCCCCCTCCAGTGTGCACTAAGCAACTTGAAACACACCCCCTACTGGGCTCCTTAGGGTAGCAATTGAAAGGCCACCGTGGGGGCTCACAAGGTTCCTCCCTGTTCTGTGCCTGAGGCAACTCAGGCTCCCTCCCAACCTGCTCTCCACCTGAGCCAGAAGGTTTTTTCCAAAACACAAATCGGATTCCATCCAGTCCTTGCTTTCAAAGCCTTTGAAAGAGTTCCCAGGGCCTTCTGGGTGTCTGCAGAGTGTTCAATAAGCAGGTCTGCACTGTGAGTTCTCCACCCTCGCCCTTTCTTCCTGGGAGGGACGCTGCCTCCCTAGCCTCCTCAATGAACCCCAAACAGTGCTTTGCTTGGGACCACACTTCAGTTACGATGGAGCATTTTGAATGGGTTCATGCTGGCTCCCCTAGGACTCCTGAGCTCCCCAGAAGCCGAGGGGCACTTGGCAGACAGAAAAAAATAGATGATCCCTTGGACTGGACATTCACAGTCTGCCTGGGATTCTGCATTCGTCCCTCAGCTGGGCCTACTTAGGGCTGGGGAACCCTAAGAACATCTGAGAAAGAAGGCCAGTTCCTGGCACTGAGGAACCTGGGTCAGAGAAGAATCTTGCAGAAGATAGCAACTCTACTTAGAATAGGCTCAGCCAGCAAGACCCCTGGAGAGGCAAGAAGTCAAGGGTAAAGAAGGGCCATGTGGTCTCCCCCTACACACACCATCCCATCAGCTTGTCATGGCTCAGTCACCTCACAGCCAAGTCACCAGTGCTCTCAGTGCCTGTGAGCAGAGGTCAAATGCCTATCTGGTACTTGTGGGGCTGGTGGGGTGATGCCCACAGTGGGCAGGATGCAGGCAGAGCAGGCACAGGGCTGACTGGGTACCCTCCATAGGCAACTTCAAGCACCCCATGTCCTAAAATGGAACTGAAGCCATCAGGAGAGGGGACTCAAGGATGGAACTTGAGAAGTTGCTTCAAGTCTCAGGGTGGCCAGAGGTGGCGACTGTCATCTTCTCACACTGATGCTGCCCAGGAGGCCAGGATAGCTACTGGTGGTCATATCTATGCTAATCCCTGCCTCATGGAGTCACCACACTTGCCTCTGGGAGTCCTATCAGTGCAAACACTCGGTGGAATTTTTTCTCCATTTTTTATTTAAATTAAAAATGAGATTATTTTACATGTCAATCCCAGTTCCCTCTCCCTCTCCTCCTCCCCTGCCCCCCACTAACTCCCTATCCCATACCCTTTCTGCTCCTGAGGGAGGGTGAGGCCTTCCATGGAGGCTCTTCAGAGTCTGTCATATCCTTTGGGATAGGGCCTGGGTCCTCCCCCCTGTGTCTAGGCTGAGAGAGTATCCCACTATGTGGAATGGGTTCCCAAAACTCATTCGTATGCTAGGGATAAATACTGATCTACTACCAGAGGACCCATAGATTTCTGAGGCCTCCTGAATGATAACCATGTTCATGGAATCTGGATTAGTCCTATGCTGGTTTCCCAGCTATCAGTCTGGGGTTCATGAGCTCCCCCTTGTTCAGGTCAGCTGTTTCTGTGGGTTTCACCAGCCTGGTCTTGACCTCTTTGCTCATCACTCCTCCCTCTCTGCAACTGGGTTCCAGTTCAGTTCAGTGTTTAGCTGTGGGTGTCTGCTTCTGCTTCCATCAGCTGTTGGATGAAGGCTCTAGGATGGCATATAAAGTAGTCATCAATCTCATTATCAGAGAAGGGCATTTAAGGAAGCCTCTCCACTGTTGCTTAGATGGTTAGTTGGTATCATCCTTGTAGATCTCTGGACATTTCCCTAGTGCCTGATTTCTCTTTAAGCCTATAACTTCTCCTTCTATTATGGTATCTCTTTTCTTGCTCTCCTCTATTCTTCCCCCAACTCAACCTTCCTGCTCCCTCATTTCCTCCTCACCCCTCCTCTTCTCCCCTTCTCATTCTCCTAGCTCCCTCACTCAGTGGATTTTATAACCTAGACCATGGAAGGTTCCCGGCCTGCCTGCCACTGATGCTGTTATGGAGAGAAACTAAAGTAACGCATCAGTTTCCTCTCCCTGCAGGATACTCTTGCTCAACAACCATCGGTGGCTCCCCATTACCCATAGGAAAGAGTTGTATTTCAGTGTTCATCTGTGCTCATTCAACTTGAACCCATTTTCCAACTTTATTTCCCATGCACATAAGTCTTCTGCTCCTTGCAGAGTTCACCCAGCATGGTTTTTGCCTTCTTACCTCCAGGCCTTCTCCCATCACTACCTATTGAGTTTACCATCATCCTTCAAGACCTCACTATGGCACCATCTCTCCTATGAGGCTTCCTTCCTCAGCAGAGTCGAAAGGAATCTTATTCTTCCCGGGGAGAACTCTGTTGAAAACAAATACCACAACAGTTCCTGGCACTGTGCTCATGAAAAGAAAGTTGTCATGACCACACCCGAGCTCTAAACACTTTACATTCACTGACTCATGGAATCTCCACAGCCACCCAACGTTTGCAAGACTGTTAGCATCTCACTCTGCGGATGGAAGAACCAAGCCGGGGTCTCTGTGAAGTGACAGCCAGACTTACCTGGTCAACTACCCATGGAGGCCATGTGCATGTCCTCAAAGGCCACCAAAAACTGTGCCACGTCCACTTGTTCATCTCTGTCAGTCCCCAGCCCAGGCCCTGGAGAGTAAGAACTTAGTCAATATGATGATGGGCTGCAGCGTTCACAGCTGTGCCAGCAACCCCTTGTGGACATGGCCCTGCAGCCAGCTCCAAGGTCCCAGGAAGTGTGAACAAATGACTCCACAGGCATCCTCAAACACTGCAGTGCCTTTCTAGGGGTGGAAATGGGACAAGCCACACTTTGGCCAGCAACACAGGACTGCCCAGAAAGCCCTGCTAACCAGATGGGCACTTTAGTGATTACTCTGCCCATTGTCATGGCATGTAGTCTGAAGCACCCAGGGCAGTGTAGACAGAGAAAACAGTCAGAAGCAGAAAACCTTGGGTGCAAGGGGTCCCCGGGTCTCAGGCTCTAGCAAATGAGGAAACTAAGGCCCATGTGTTGGAATGACTTGCCTAAAGCCAGAGAACACAGCAGGGGTTGACAAAGGTGGCAGCGTATCCCTGAGCCATTTTTCTGAGCCTGGGCCTGGGCCCAGCTGTTCCCTCAGAAACAGCTTGATATTGGCCTCACACAACCTGTAGCCTGGAGTTCTGAACGCTGGAACCATGCAGCAGTGGAGAAAGGGGACCTGCAGGCAGCTTGCTCTGGCCTCTGGCAGCCAACAACAGGCCAGTTGAGGAGTGCTGAGAAGTTGGGAGAAGGCCAGGCGCTAACTGTGGAAAATAAATCAGGGCCATCTAAACCAGGCGGCTGAAGAGGGGCCTACAGCACGTAGACACGTTTCCTTTGTGTGCTTGCTCACCACGCTAAATTGTTCATTGAAAGGCGTGAGTTATATAAGTTACATGAACACCAAAGAAGGAGTTGGAAAGAGCTATTGAAAATCAGCCATTTGCTGAGTTGTTTGGGGACCACAAAGGGTCTCAGAAAGGCAGGCAGCATTGGAAGGCAGCTGACCTCAGGAAGACATCCTGGAGAAAACGGTCCCCGAGTGACAGCACCCTGGGTCCAGAGACATGCTTCCTAGGGTTCTCAGATCAATACTATACCTGTGTTCTAGTTGATGATTCTTCAAGACATCACAGAGGGATGACATGATTGATGCTGGTTTCTCACTTTGAGACAGAACCTCATGTATGTCTGCCCCAGAGACTCTCGGACCTGGCCCTTTGACTGGGGCTCCTGCAGTGCACCCCTCAGGCTGAGGGCAGACAGAACCTTCCTCAGTCTAGATGAGCTATATTTCCCCCAAAGACTAGGACCCCTCTCAAGACGAGCTAGTAACCCCTAGTAGTTTGAGGCACCTTTCCTCTCCCCTCAGATTAAGGTTCCCTGAGGCAGGGGCATGGTCACTCTGTTGTCAGCCCCACCCAACACTGGCCAACTCGGACTGATAGAGACACGGAGCTACTTGCCTCTATGGGAAAACATGAGTCCATGCCTTGAGTTGGCACAGGAAGGGTTAAGAGCGGGCTTGAGAAACACAGTGCTAAGGGCACCTTTCTTATTAGCCTGCCCTCCCCTTCTTACCAGCTGCCAGGGCTTGGTTCGGCTTCTGATGGGTTCCAGCTGACAGCTGGGCCTCCTCCATTCTCACCCCCAGGCAGTGGTGTCCTGTCATGACCCCACCCGGGTCCCCCCACCGTCCAAGCTGAGGAGGACTGGCATCGGGCATCTGTTGGAGCAAGACACGAGGGGAAGCTGGCTGCTCTGCCTTGGGGAGAAAGCAGGACACGGGCACACAGAAGGGATTGGGGAATTTAAGGGACAGCAACTGCCCCTGGCCACTTGTCCCTGGGGCCTGGAGGCCCAGGGCAGGGTGACAGGACTGCCCTACCCACATAGGCTAGTTTCTTCTACTGCTACCAGTTTGAAGGTGGAGACTTCCCCATAGTCTCTCTGACTGGACAGCAGCCCCATGGCACCCCCAAGCCCCTCCTTGGCTAAGTCAGTCCTAGCAACCTGTGTGAGTATAGCAGTCAACCTCATCCAGTCACCAGCAAAAAAAGAACAGACTGCAGAACTGACTAAACTGGTGCTGGACACAGGACCACCCAGCCTGACCTATGGAGGAGACCAACTCTGAGTCTAGAGAAATCTTTACTTTGGTTCCCCATACACAGTCTCCTCTCTGCTGGTCCCTTCCTGCCTGGCTCCCTGAGAGTCTGATATCCTCTTGGGATGGTCACCTTTGGTTCTCTCCAGGTTTCCTGTCAGCATCCATAGGCCCCCAAGACTCACCCTTGGCACTGTGGCTGGCCCTTTACGTACCTTTACATGTTTCTTCTCTCAGTGTATATGTTGTATATGTGTACATGCATACACATATACATGTGTGTGTAGGCACACTGCCCCATACATCCATGTCTGGGGCTGAGAGACTGACAATGGTGTCTTCCCCTATGGCTACATGTTTTGAAACAGGGTCTGTCATTGAACCTGGAGCTCACTGTTTAGGCTAAACTAGCTGGTTAACAAGCCTCTAGTGATTCACCCATCTCTGCAACCCCCTACCCCAGTGCTAGGGCTAAAGGCATGTGCTGCCATGCCTGAGTTGCTTTTCCTCACCTCTTCTTAGAGAGGGAGCTAGAGAATGCCTCTACCTAATTCCTCTCAACACTACCAACACCCATCCCAGACTGAGGTGTTTGCAACAGTTTACAAAAATGAGCACAGCCAGAACGCAGATAAAACCACCAAGATCCAAAGAAGCAACCTGTACTGGCCCTGCCCCCTGTAAAGTTCCACCAACCATGCCTAAACAGGACCAGGAAAGTTCTCACCTGAGCTGTTTCCTGGTTGCCAAAGTCCCTGAGAACCAAGTGCAGCTTACCATTTACAGGCTGGGGTCCCACAGTGCCGCACAGTGGCAAGTGCCAAAGAGGGCTGGGGGCTGCTGTCTACAACCCCTCCACTCCTCTCCACATCCAGCCTGGCGTCTTAGAGATGCTTAAGGAGCAGTGAGTGGTGACCAGCAGCATAGACTTCTCAACATCCATCCTCCCCAGCCATGGGCCTTCCTGTATGGTGTGCAGAGGGAAGAGCAAAAACTGGGACGGAAAAACTGAAGCTGCTTCCTGTCACAGTGGCAGTGAGTGTTGAATTGAACTTTATTCTCAAGACCACTGAGGATCTGAAGACGACTGGCTAACACCCCAAAGACAAAAAAAAAAAAAAAAACAAAAACAAAAAACTACCTTATGACCAGGTAGTTTGGTCCCAGCACTTGGGAGACAGAGGCAAGAAGATCTCTGTGAATTCGAGTCCTGATCTACATAGAGAATTCCTGGACAGCCATTGCTACATAGGGAGGCCTTGTCTCAAAACAAAACAAACCAACAGACACTATCCTACATCTCATCTGCAGCCGCAGATCTGGGAACTAGGCATAGACATACATAGGGTTATAGAGGAGGGCAGGGATGAGGACAGAGACCCAGCATCTGACTGCTAGTGTGGGCCCTCAAAAGAGCAGTGAGAGCACAGCTTCTTCTTGGTGGCACTGTAGTGTGGCTCTGCAGCTGGTGACCTCATGATCAAAGAAGAAACAACAGCTTACCTGGTGGCCCAGCTCTCCTGAGTGGCTCTGTACCTGGAAGCTGTCTTCAGTCTACCCTAGGACCTCTGCATCCTTCTACAGCCCCCTCAAGTTCTACTCCCCCACCAAGCCAGCCACACAAGGTCTGCTGGTGGGACCTCGTGCCCTTACCATTTTATCTCCCGAAAAGTCAGGCCACAGAAAATCCAATGATAAAGCCCAGGCTAGCTTAGAGCTGAATCTGCTTTGTGACAATGGTGCCCACCTGGCTCCGCAGCCAGTACTGCTAACCAGCTGAGACCCCCTCATGCTGTAGTGACCCCCACCATAAAATTATTTTCATTGCTACTTCGTAACTGTAATTTTGCTACTGCTATGAATCATAATGTAAATATTTGATATGTGGAATATCTGACTTGTGACCCCTGTGAAACAGTCATTTGACCCTCAAGGGGACTGGGACCCACAGGTTGAGAACCCCTGTTCTAGACAGAGTGGGTTCTATGATCAGCTAGTGAGATCTGCCCGAGGTGCAGAAGTGAATGGTAACAATATGTGTAGTTACTATTCAAGGTTAACATGAATGGAGGTGCTTCCTGTTTAAGGCAGGCTTGGAATCACCCAGCCACGTATCCCAAGACAGCTAGCTACCCAACACTAATGCCACCTTGCAGATTACTGACTCCATCTGCCAGTTTCCTTATGAGCCCAAGCTCCTAGCTCTTCTGGCCTACTCCAGTTGACAGTCCCCCAACCCAGCACCCCAGAATCTATACTAAGTCTTGTGATTACCAGGGTCCTGACCATGGGCATTACCCTGAGGAAGAGCTGGCTCCCATGTGGACCTCGGTTCATGTGGTGGGAACTTCCTTTATCCTTGAGCCCCTACCTACCTTTTCCAGGAAGAACTCTCACCCCCAGGCCCTCTAAAGGCCCTACCTTCTGTGTCCACACAACTTATTCTCCAATCAGTGCACGGCAGTGGCTAAGTGCCTGCTAAGTCCACGGATCAGTGTAAGAAGCCAGGGATTGCTTCAGTGTGACCTCACCAACCGCTGGTTTCCCTTTTCCCATCCTCACCTCCTGCCCCTTCCCGTACTTGGACACCTTTGCTGACACTCACAGCAGGTTCCCAAATCTCCAGGAAGGCTGCATGCAATGGGGCATCCCGTATCCCTCTGAGTCACCACCCCCAAACCCCATCTAGCCCACTGCCACAGCTAGCTAATGAGCAAGGCAGATAATTATGTGTTCAGGTAGATCACTGGCTCCTGGTGAGGGAAGGGAGCTACTCTCTAGCACCACAGAGGTCAGGATGGGTGGCACGTCATTCTCCAGAGAAGAAAACCACCCCTGAGCCCACCTCATGGCACCCCAGGCTGGGCTCTCCATCACCAGCCACACTGTTTCTGCTAAACGGAAACAGATGATGTGCTTAATTGGGGTGTACTGGCGGGCTCTGGGCCTCATTAAGCCTAAGGGTTGACAGTGAGTGATTTAGCAGGTCATAAATAGCACTGGAGAGGCAGGTTCCCCAGTGTCCACCACCCAGGATGGCGGGAAGAGCAGCTCAGTACAGAGAGGGCTTGGGCCTTGGAGTCAGGCTGGGTCTGGAGCTCCACAACTTTATTCAATCATTAGGCACCAAGTCTGAGGCAGCCTGGGCACACAGAGCTCAGTGACCACTCCTGAGGAAGAGAGAGGTGCGGGGTGGACACAGCAACTGCAGAAGGCAAAGAAGCCCACAGGAGGGTGGGCAGGAGCTGCTAGAGGAAGGGCGGGCTCTTGAGGACTTAGCTCCTCCCACCAGAGCACCAAAGCTCAGCCCAGCCAGGCAGTCCCAGAAAGAACACCCCCAGAGAGACCCCAGGGAAAGGCATAGCATCTCTCTCCCCAGGGGTCCTCATGCCAAACCGCCTGGTCTCAAGCCCAGCCCTACCAATTAATTACTAGCTGTGTGACCCCAAGAAGAGGCCTTGGCTTCTCTGTGCCTTAGTTTCTCCACCCATAAAGTGAGGTAACTGTTGCTCCTTTTTCTTTTTTGAGACAGGGCCTCCAACAGCCCACACTGACATTAGTAACCCTGAATTTCTAATCCTACTGATTCACTTCTCAAGTACTGGGATTACAAACATGAGCCACCATGGCTGGTTTATAACAGTGCTGAGAACTGAATCCAGGACTCCACGCATTCTGGGCAAGTCTGTACCAAACTGGATCACATCCCCATCCACCAACATTTCCCCTTGAGAACTGGATTGGTTAATGGCCTCGGTATGGTGCCTGGCACACGGTTCTATACATCTGGTTTAGGTTATTATTTGCAAAACCAGAGACCCTATGTTGGTGAAACAGGGAAATCACTACTTCCCGTCGCTGTCTCCTGACACACCTTCCATGTCCAACTTCAGAATCGCCACCCTCACCCCATTAGGGTCCTCAAGCCATGGAACAAACAGGCCTCGATGCACTTTGGGAGTGAGTGAGCTAGCTGCATGCCAGTGATGGCCATTTTATTGGCATCTGCTATGTGCCAGCCAGATACTGGTCAGTGTGTGTGTGTGTGTGTGTGTGTGTGTGTGTGTGTGTGTGTGTGTATGTGTGTGTGTGTGTGTGTATACGAAGACACGAGTGCATGCACACAAGTGAGTAGATGCATGTGTGTGCATTTGAGAGGGTTTCGTACACATCCCAGGCTGACTGAAACTCACACTTCTCGAACTGCCTCCTGAATATGGGATTACAGGCCTGTGACACAGGCTGATACTAGACTTTATCTGTGCTTGCCCGGTTTGGTCTTCAAGGTGAATATTGATGACCCATTGCCACGGATGAGAAGGTGAGACATCAAGAAATGTCCAAAGTCACCTAGGGAGCAGCCAGAATTTTCCACTTCCAGAATCTGAGATCTGTCTTCAATACAGTGCGACCCTTGTCCACTGAGGTTAACATCCCTGAGGGACCTTTTCAACATATAGAGCCCAGGATCCTCCCCTGGCCTCTCCTCTCTACACTGTAACCTCAAGAATCAACATCTGAGAAAGATGGGTTTTCCCAGCTCTCCAGACTTCCTCTTGCCTGGCAAACCCACCACAGACAGTCCCTGTCAGAAAGAAAACAAAAGGGAACTCTTCAAATTGTACTGGTACTGTATTAACACTGCTCTGGAGTCCCCTTCTGTCCCTAAAACCCCTCACACTCTCTCCTGGAACCTGAGACCTCAACAGGCAGAGTCAATCAGAGGAGAGCAGGAAAATGTCTCTAGCCTGCTGGGAGTAGGGTACCAATTCCTGGAAGTGTCAGGGCCTATAGGCCAGTGAGAGTCCCCTCTGAATCCACTGGGGTTACAAATAACATAACACACTGAGAGCTCAGAGCTCCCGTCAACTAGAGGCACAAGATCAGACATAAGGGATCTAGGAGAGTCTTTAAGACTGGTCCCTCCACCCACAGCACAAGAGAGCCCTCTGTCCACTGTGATATCCTCCCCAAACCCCCATGGATATGATGGGAGAACCGCCCAAGCTCCCCAGCCTGCGGGTGCATCAGCTGCTGGTCCTCAGATCAGCACACATCACATCACGCTTGGCATGGCCCTCATTGGTGGGCAGCATGCCACCTTGTCAGTGAGCCTTCTCCCTGCAGAATAGTCAGCGGCAGGGGAGGGGCTGCCTCAGAGATGAGCGCCTGGCAAGAGTGGCAGCCAAGAGATCACCCCTGAGCGGCCCACCCTACTGAGACCCTTCTCAGTCTTAGCATGGCCAGAGCCAGGCTGATGAACTGGAAGGAGAGAAGAACACCAAATACTGGAGATGGGTCCAGCCACAGGAACTGGAGTCTCAGTTCCCAGACAGAGACCCCCTAGCAAAGGGTGATCAGCTCCCCTAAGAAAATTCAAGTGATCTCTGGCTCTGATTCTGCTGCTCCTGGAGCCATGAAGCCAGTATTGGGGACAGGCTGGCTGGTAGGAAGCTCTCAGCTCTGGACCATCCCAGACCCCTCCCCAGAGGATCAGATGATGTGACTAAAAGTGGGACGGAAAACCTACCATTACCTTGTATCCCAGTCCAAGTCCCAACAGTCCTGCCTCCTGAAGGCAGGCCTCAGAGCAGAGCACAGGACTTCTTGCTACCCCAAATCTGTCCTGCCCTCCTTATCTCCAGCCTCCTCATTGGCCCATCTCAGTTTCAACACTTCCAGACCAATCCCTATTTATCCCTGGAGGCTTCCTGGACCACCCATAAGCCCCCATGCTTCAACTCCATCACTGTAAGATTAATTTGGGGGTGGGCGGTGTCCTGATGGCATTTTGAATATTTCGAAATCTGAGGTACCTCCCCTGTGCCAGGCCTAGGGCAGGGCCTTGGCCATGCAGATTCAATTTATGGTCCAGGCAAGTAGGAAGCTTCAGAATGGACCAAAAGATGCCATCACTTAAAGGTTTAACTTTTCTTAACTCTGTGTGTGTGTGTGTGTGTGTGTGTGTGTGTGTGTGTGTGTGTGTGTGTGTTAGAGCACACGTACTCTCGAGCACACGCAACTAGGCAGGAGGTTAGCTTCAACAGCAGGCACAACTCCAGGTAAACTAAGTCCCTGGTGAGCCCTCCCGAATCCCCTGGGGTTCTCCTTCCCAGCACATTCCGATTTGTATATTTTTATTTGTGTAATTACTTGGTGTCAGTCTTCCTGAGCACCTGGCACCGTTACTGAATGAGTAAAGGACTCTGTGGGAGGACAGCATTCTGCCATGTCCCCAGTACAGAATTTGCAGGTCCTCCATGCTCAGACCTGGCCAGATGGGACAGATAAAGAATCCAATCTTGCCAGAACTACAGATCAATCCCAGAGAAATTTCATCACAGTTAACCAAGATGGTCTTCCTGGATGAGGGGATGGCCTCCAGCCTCAAGCAGTGCTTTCTGTTCATTGTCTGCATCTGACCAGAACTCCAGAGGGCAGAGGTTATGTCTGGGTCTCAGGAGTGTCCCCAGAACACTCCACTGTATACTGCTAGCTGTGACTCACAACTCCTGAGCTCTTCCTCTTTGGCCAGAAACCCAGGAGCAGAGACCATCACTAACCACAGTAATGTAAGCTGCAGTAACCACACTTACGCGCAGAGCTCCTCCGCACCAGGCGAGGGCAATGACCTTACATTGTGGGTCAGTCAGCAGCAGGCAAGGACGGCCCTGCCCAGAGGCAGAGGCAAAGCCCAGATGGGCTTCCTCAGAGGCCTAGCATCTAGACTCTTTCTCTCAACTGGTTGTACTGTCCCTACTTTTCCACCAAGCAGCCTACATGCCCTGCTTCTACTACATAAGGTGAAGACAAAGGACACACACACACACACACACACACAGACACACAGACACACAGACACACACACACAGACACACACACACAAACACACACACACACACACACACACACACACACACACACAGAGACACACACACACAACACACACACACAGACACACACACACACAGACACACACACACACACACACACAGACACACACACACACACACACACACACAGACACACACACACACTCATACACACACACACAAACACACACACACAAACACACACAGACACACACTCACACACACTCATACACACACTCAACACACACAGACACACACACAAACATACACACACACACACACAAACATACACACACACACACACACACACACAAACATACACACACACACACACACCAGGAAAACAGGGGAAGTGAGCCAAGCTGCCCCATATCGGCCCTTCCTCACCACTAGGCCTCGGACTCTCAAATGGGGAAAAGTGGCGTCTGAGGATGTGGCCACAGTGGCCAGCTCCTGGCGCCAACAAAAATCCCCACACCTGTCAGTGCCCTGTTCAGACGTGTTGCTGGCCATGACACTGAGTAAGTGCTGAGAAGACACCTGCTCCTGAGGCCACACCCCTGCCTGCCCTCTACTCTCAGACACCCCCCTCCCAGGGCTCAGGGCATTCCAGTTCCTCCAGGCCAGTGAGGGCCCAGCACATCCGCCCCGAAAGTGAGCATCAGCGAAGTGAAAGAGAATGGCAGGATCTAGCTTCACAGCTCAGCCGTGTGTTCTGAGAAAAACTGCCCAACCTCTCTGGAGTCCAACTCACCCAACTGTGAAAGGGCCAGTTTCTTAGGCACCTGTCAGTCTACCATGAGACAAAGGTAGATGCACCTGCCCTTTCGTGGCTGCTGTTCAACAGCTCTGGCAGTAAACACTAAGTATAAGAAAAACCAAGGCCTTAGAGAAGAGAGAGAACCAGGGTCTTAAAGAATACCAGGGGCTTTATGACAAAATTGCTTCCCAGCCGGTGGGCGCACCTTTAATCCCAGCACTTGGGAGGCAGAGGCAGATGGATCTCTGTGAGTTCGTGGCCAGCCTGGTCTCCAGAGCAAGTGCCAGGATAGGCTCCAAAGCTACACAGAGAAACCCTGTCTCGAAGAACCAAAAAAAAAACAAAAAAAACAAAAACAAAAATTGCTTCCCAGTGCCCATTCTCCTCTAGTTTTTTAGCCAGATGCCCATAGAATCAAAACCGTAACACCCAGCTTCCCTTGCAGCTAGGGTTGTCCGTATGATTGAATTCTAACCAATGGAATATAAGAAGCATGTACAACTTCCAGGAAGATACTATAAAGGGAAGGGACATGTCCTACTTCAGGATTCTTTTGTCCTTCATGCTGGTGGGAGCTGCAGAAGCCACCTGGGCAATATGATGGCTTTGGAAACAGAAAGCCAGCAGATCAATAAGAGGAAAGACTGGGATCCTGCAGCACACAGTCATTGCTTTATCCCAACAATGCTTTTCTTCCAGGGTTCAAGCACATGAGTGAAAATGTACATTGAATATAAACCAGACATTCAGTGGTACAGTCTATCCTCTGGTAAACTCCCAGATAGAGCTCCCATCTAGGTCTGGGACCCCCACCTGGAAACAGCAGAACACTCCTCACCTGGCTGATTTGAGGAAGTGACTCCCGCAAGGGACTCCTGTTTTGTGCATGTCACATCGTCACACCAGGGGAGGGTGAGGAGCAGAGTGGCCTGCAATGTGCAATGTAGAAGGAGAAAGTAGGACTCTCTACCTGGAACACCATCCCCAGTCCCTGGAGACCCAAAAGACAACGCCTTCAACCCATATGAGCGTCCCGGGGCATGGGGCAGGCTGGGGTGGCAGCTGCCAATGGGACAACGCAGCCCCACTGCTAAGGAGCTCCTCTGAAGGGGCAGTGGCTGAGTCAGCACTCCTTATCCCCCAGCCATGCCCTCAATTGGTCACAGGAACTGGCAGAGGCCAGGCAGGGCAGCAGAGACTTAGTGGAGGGCAAACACAAGCTGGGGAGGAAAGGAGCTGAGCTCATGTAGCCTGAGGAAGACAAGGCTCAGGCAATATTGAAGCCATTTTGGGTAGGTCAGTGAGATAGACAATCACTCTTCAACAAATCCCTCACATTAAACTCTGAGTGTGGCCCCCACAACAGTGAGCAAGGACAGAAGGACAATTTCTCCTCTGGTGGAAAGGAGAAATGGTCTTCATTAATGTCAGTGTAATCGGGAGAACTTTGGTTCTGGGGGAGAATTCTGGCTGCCCAGGAAAGGGGCAGTTGTGTGAAGAAATATGTGGCCATGTCAGGAGGGGAAGGCACAGCCTCGATGGTCCAGGTCTGAGACCACCTTGGCACAGACCTGCAGCCAGCAGGCTTCTGGCTGTGAGGTCATACAAGGAGGCTGTTATGATGTGGAGTCTGAAAGCCACTTTGAACAAATCACCTAGCTACTTTTACCTTTCTCCTGTTACCACATACACGCGCGCGCACACACACACACACACACACACACGAAGGGGGTGAGAACTGACTCGGATGGTATATGGGAAGACTAGCCATGCCTGCTACACACGCACACATTCACATACGTGCATGCATGCACGAGCACACACACACCCACACATTGGGGGTGGGGGGTGAAAACTGGCTCAGACAGCATGTGGGAAGACTGAGCGTGCCAGCTTTGAGCCTGGCATCCAGGACGGCGTCCACAAATATTCTCTAATGGGGCTGCTATTTTTTTTTTCCTGCCTGGGCAGAGGTTTGAAGGAGAGTGCCTCTGGGTTCAAGAGTAGAGCTCCCTGGCTCCACAGTCCCAGGAGGCTCTGATCAAGATTTTGGGATCTGAAGACTGGGGATGACCTAGCTGACCAATTTTGACCAGGGAAACCCTGGCCCACACCTACATACAACACAATTTAGACCCTCGTCATTGTAGAAGGGGCTTTGCCTTGCCCAGCACGTGTCCCAGCCTCACGACTCCCGGTGGCCGTGCCAACATCTCTGACCTATTCTCGGTACCCCACCTGGAAGCAGGCAGTGGCATGAGCCTCTCCGGCTGACTGCTACCTCACACCTCTAGTCCCCTGACAATGTCACATGCTGTGGGAGTTGGCAGGGCTACAGGGACCATGGATGCCAACACAAACACCATTCCTTTGGAGGGAGAAGAGTCCATGGGGGTTATTTTTAACCTGTTGATCAGAGGTACAGCCTTGGCCCTAGGAGGCCTGGGGCTGGGGGCTCTGAAGGAAGCAAGCTAGCTGCCAGGCACCCCTCAAGGACTCCCAAGGGCACAGGGCCACAGAGACCCTGAAGTTTACCTCACTTTGATGGAGAAGGGGAGAGGAAGCCGAGCTTCGTAACATGCCCACTCTTGCCCACTGCTGTCAGCTGGGGCAGAGTCCAAACAGGATGAGCACTCACCTAGAGAGGACTCTCTCCACTTCCTGTGGACACACCTAGGGAAACTGAGACCTGAGAGATGCCAGCTCTGGCTTCCTCACCTCCGTCTGCACCTGGAATCTGACATTTCAGCAAACAAACATCCAAAGCAACCTCCTAAGGTCAGTGCTTGCCTCCACATCCAGGTGGAGCCATGCCTTCTCGCTCGGCCCTCTCCCGGTTTGTCCTGTGTCAATAAGCTAGCCCCCAACATCCTCAAGATGTGGTCCCCAAGCCTAACTTACCATGCAAGGCATTTTCTAGGTGCCCAGGCAGCGCCCCCTAGAGGCCAATGGCAGAGCAACGGCCAGCACCAACATGGCTGAAGGCCCAGCGACGTGCGGGCCAGGACGTGCCTGCGTGGGGGGAACAAGACCCGGTTTCTGCCAAGGGCCTGGTGCTGACTGCTGCTGAGTCTGTGATCGCCAGAGGGGGTGGTGAGTAGACAATGGACCCCATGGTCCGGCCTCCTGGCCTTGGCCCCTTGAGCTGGGCAGACAGCCGCCTCCACTGGCCCCTCACGTAGCCCACGTCCTGCCTGCTGAGTGGCCCTTATCACCCAGTACGTGTCAGGAACCCATATCCAGGCTGTGGGGAGGTAACCAGGAGCCCAGGAGGAGTAGAACCAGTGGGAAATACAGCTTCCTGTCCTTCCCAAGGTCCTGGTCCCCCCTGCTGGTCTCCTGTTCTCAGGAGACCTTAGCCACCTGGCCAGGTCCCAACTCTCACTGACTCTTCTCCTTTTGGATGGAAGGGGTCGAATGAGGAGAAGAATGTGGATACCCCAGGCCGCCAGTTCACACATGCCCGTCATCCCTCATAACAAGGCTATGTATGCATCAAGTCCTCATCGGTAGCCCCTTTATTACATGGAATAAGTTGAAAATCTCAGCTGCACAGCTGGTAAGATCTCCTACTCCGAGGGTATGGTGGCTTGGAGGTCTGACACAGGTGCTTCTGGGCCAGTGTCTCCTCGCCAGTGGAGCGGGTACTGTGACAGAGTGAGGAAGTGCAACCGTGCGTACATGCACGTGTGTGTGTGTGTGTGTGTGTGTGTGTGTGTGTGTGTGTGTGTGTACACGCCCTGAATAGCATAGCAAGCCCCCCCAACCCTTCCCTAGCAGAGCCCATCACATCCTCCTATCTCTGCCTGTCCCACAGAAGCCCATAGTCTGCCTCCATGCCGAAGTCCAGACCCACAAAATGGCTGCATGCTGGCATTCAGGATAGGCTACAAGACGCTGCTGTGCCACCCCTGCTCTGGGCAGCCCCGGAAGCACACGCAGCTCATGTTCTGTCGTGTAGCCTTTCAGGGGCTTTGGGTTTTCACTGCCTTCTGCCCAGGAAAATGAAGCACCTGGAGAGGGAAGCAGACAATAGGGCCAGACGACAGTCTGCTCACAAGGGACAGTCCACAGTCAGATGTGAGGGCCAGACAGTGTGCTCACAAGGGACAGTCCACAGTCAGATGTGAGGGCCAGACAGTCTGCTCACAAGGGACAGTCCACAGTCAGATGTGAAGGCCAGACAGTCTGCTCACAAGGGACAATCCACAGTCAGATGTGAGGGCCAGACAGTGTGCTCACAAGGGACAGTCCACAGTCAGATGTGAGGGCCAGACAACAGTCTGCTCACAAGGGACAGTCCACAGTCAGATGTGAGGGCCAGACAGTCTGCTCACAAGGGACAATCCACAGTCAGATGTGAGGGCCAGACAGTGTGCTCACAAGGGACAGTCCACAGTCAGATGTGAGGGCCAGACGACAGTCTGCTCACAAGGGACAGTCCACAGTCAGATGTGAGGGCCAGACGACAGTCTGCTCACAAGGGACAGTCCACAGTCAGATGTGAGGGCCAGACAGTCTGCTCACAAGGGACAGTTCACAGTCAGATGTGAGGGCCAGACGACAGTCTGCTCACAAGGGACAGTCCACAGTCAGATGTGAGCAAGGCTGTGTAGACCTGCAGCCCAGGCCAGTCTGCTCCCAGGAGCTGTGTGACTTCACTGGTCCAGGAGTGATCACTTTCCCCCTCGACATTCCAGGCTTGTGAGGAGATGACACCACATCAGTGACACACATCCCTAGAGAACTGAACTCTGCCTACGGATTAGAGTTACAGTGTGTGTGGGTGGGCAGGACGACATGGGAACCAAACATGGAGGTCAGAAAAAGGAGTTACAGGGATTCCCCACCATGCTGTGGATCCTGACCGGGAGGACACGTGGGACAAGGAAGAGAGGCTGAGGGGCAGAGTCACCGGGCATGCTAGGTCTGCTACCTTCCCTGCACTGCCCTACACACTGGAGAGCTGGCAAACAGGACAAGAAGGGTCCTGTGGCAGACTGTTTCCAGGATTCCAGTGGAAACAGCCTGAGAGACAAGACTCGGCTGGTCCCCTTAGAAGGTCCTGGCATGATGGGTAGACACAATTGCCCTCTGGGAGTCCAGCCTGGCCCAGGAGGGGAAAGAGGTCTTCAGGGAACTTCTACCCTGCCAGGAAGCTATGTCTAATTCACCTTGTTGAAAATCACAGTGCTTTTGCACTCAGGGAACCCTCAGCTCAGGAGTGTGTCTGAAAAAGTGCATTTGTGCATTTGTGCATTGGCACTCTCCTGGCTTCTATTAGACTCTCTGGGCTGCTGATGGAGACAGGCCTGCCCTCAGTGAGCCAGAGAGAAAACCGTTTCTGCTTCAGGCAGCCACAAAAATATCTAGGAGTCCTTGTTCCTGCCCTCAGACGTGATCTCCATCTTCAGGGAGCCCACTGTCTGGGACAGACACAGACACACACATGTGCACATGTGTGAGTGTGGACCTTATTCTAGCTTCTCAGGCCCTACCTGTGTTACAGGAGGGACAAATAGTCCTCAGAGGGTGGACAGAAGATACACGGTTGGATCCTAGGAAGGGGGGTCTGTCTTAGAAATGTTTCTGGGAGTCTGGGAGGTAGAAAGAGGGTGTGGAGAGACAAGAAGGCCACCACATCTTGTCTGGGGGTGGTTGGGCTCACTGTCCCAAACAGCTGGACTGCATCGAGCTTCCAGACATTCTCGTCCTGATCCATGATTCACCCCAGCCGAGAGGCAGAACATGGGTGTTCAGCTGGGCTGCATGAGCTCTCCCACATGTATGTATGTAGCTTTAAAGACACATGGCAGAGGGCACGAGGATCATGAGTTAGCAGGAGCTACACTCTTCCTCCACCAGGCCCGCCAGTCATTTCTGATACAGCCACGGAGGGGTGATCCAGTTCATCGTGAGTCACTATGACTCAGTCTCCCTGCCTGGAAGCTCACACTTCAGCTTCAAAGTTTCTCTGCAGGTTCCGTGAGCCAGCTGGGAGTCAGAGAGCAGACGGCAGAGGACAGGAACTGTCCAAGTGCCCACCAATCCCTTTTGAGGGATGGAAACCTCCAGAAAAGAAGAAGAAAGGGCTGGGCAGGGGAAAACGTCTGAGAAGGAGGAAGTAGGGAGGGCATGGCATTTCTTTGTCAAGTCGGAACCCCCTGAAGACAGGGGTATGACTGTGTATCTCCCTCAGACTGGTGCTCCCTGAAGACAGAGCTATAACTCTGTCTCCTTTGCATTGTGGCTCTCTAAGGATAGTCCCTCAAGCGGGGGCTTCCTTGAAATGGGGCCACATCTTCTGTCAGACTGAAGGTCAGGCTATGTCTCCCTAGGCCTGGGTCTCCTGAGAAGCAGGGGAAAGTCTCCCCAATTCCACTGTGAATTCCACTAAGACAGGCACGATACCTCTCCAGCAGTCGGGTCAGAACTGGATTTCCTTTGGTGTCTGAGACACAAGTCATCACCCATCTACAGCATCATTTCAGGTTCTTAGGCTTGTTATAGGTAGGGAATCTACTTTGCATACGCCACGCTCCTGGGGAAGGACAGCCACTGTCACTGAGCACCCAGCTCTATCCAGAGCACGACACAACCCCAGACTCTCATGTTGAATCATCACGGCAGACAAGACAGGGAAGATCCACGGGCTATGTATGCAGGACCTGGGAATCTGGAGGTCCAGCTGTGAGAACAGCCATTTTATACCATTATCTCAGGCCCTGTGCCCTCAACTGAAGGGAGGAGTCTTCAGAACCATTTGAAAATGAAGATGACCCCAGTCAGACAAGTCTGCATCTGTGACCTGGAAAAGTCATACAAGACAGGCTCTTATATCCATGAATCCAAATCTGCATGGGAAGTGTGCCTATCAATACCGTCCTTATTCCCAGCACCAGCTCCTGGGGCCAGGGAAGGGAAACCCCAGGAATGTGCCACTGAGAGAGTTATCATCTACCTCAGAGTAAAACAGGCAGGGCCTGGGAACCCCTGTGCACCCCCCAGCCCTTCCTGCAGCTCCTCTTTGGTTTCTTACTTCCGATACCCCTTTCAAGAGTGGAAACAAGGGTCGTGTTGAGGCTGGGGCTGGGGTAGCCACACTGGAAAGAAAGGATTTATTTCTATTGGTTGGTCTGTGAGGTAGAATCCAGGGTTTTGCTCATCCCAGGCAAAGCACTCAACCACTGACCTTCATTGCTAGCCGTAGAAGAGGCTTCCGAGCCCTCCTTGTCTCACTGACAGTACCAACTCCAGGATACCCGGTACCTCTCCAGCTCCCACTGAGAAACTGATATGCTAAAGTGCACTGAGATAGCCCCATTTTTCAGACAGGGAGACTAAGGCCCCGTGGCTCCTGAAGAATCTGGACAGATCCTGCTCTGCAATGACCCAGCCAGGCCTGTGGTTGACACCCACACTGCCTGAGTCAGGGTGGCCCTTCTCTCGGCCAGACCATTAGCTCCCTGAGGTCAAGGGTCTGGGCCGGTCTCCAGCTTTCCCAGAAGAGCTTGCTAGGGAGTGGACTGAATGGAAGCCAGAAAAGCACAAAGCCTAGGGTGGGATCCTGCAGGCATTGAACCTGAATAGCATAGCTCCAAGACTACCTCTGGGCTCCTTACTCCTGGCAGCCCCACATCCCCAGTACCTAGTCAGGAAGGATCTAAGGTGGCTTAAGCAGACACAACAACACTCAGGCCAGACGGAGCCACGGAGGGAAGTCCTCAGCCTCAAATGCAGAGGACTTGGCAGGGCTTCACTTGCTTGACCCTCTACCCCTGGGCCTTGGCCTCTTGGCTGCTTTCTGTGGCCAGGCTCTCCTCACATTCAGGCCCTTCCTCTCTCACCCCAGCCCTGCAATCACTCATCTTTCAAATACAGTCCTCACTATAGCCAGATGTCCCAGTCCAGGCTCATCCCCCAAAAACACGTGCCTTGCCCTGCAAGTCTCACCTCAACCCTTCTCTGTCTATACTCTGGAACTGTCTGGGCCACTGGGCTCTCCACCCTCTCTGTGAGGCTCTGACCCTCTCAGAAGAGCTGGAAGGGTCTCTGCAGAGGCTACAGGGATGGGCAATAAGCCAGCTTTCCCGTAACTTAGCATGCCTCTGTCTTCCAAAAAATCCCCAAACTGCTTTATCTGTGCCTACTGTCACCCTGTGCCATCCCTCAAGGTGGAGAGCCACTTAGGTCTGCTTCCCACTTCCCATAATGTGGGCAGGGACATAAACTCTCTTATCAGATGCCAAGACTTACACAAACAGAAAAAAGTGAAAGAGTCATCAACCGTCAAGTTCACACTCCCGGATGCAGAGGGAGGCTCACACGCAGGACCTAAGGCTCCAGTCGCTAGTCCTATTTCACATACCTTGGGGCTGGGGGGTGGCTTTTCTTCTTAACTGTTAATAGTGTTGAAACATACAGAACGTGAAGTTTCCCATTTTAACCATTCTTAAGTGTGGCTCAGTGACACAAAGCACATCCCACTCTTGCACAACCCCACCACCCTCTCTAGACTTGGTCTTGCAAAACCGAAACTCTTCCCATCAAACCTACCTCCCCAGCCTCCAGCAACCTCCAGCCACTTTCTGGGTCTCTGTAGTTGGCAACTCTAGGTGCCTCATTCAGACAGAGTTGTAAAAGCCATCCTTTTGTGACTGGCTAATTTCACTTCTCATAAGGTCTGTGAGGTTCATCCAGGTTTTAGCCTGTGTCAGAATTTCTCTTTTTTGAGATTGAATAATACTCCACTGGTAACCACTGATAAGTACCCTCTCTCCTGTAAGCAGCCTCCCACCTGTACTCTGGCACGAAGCCCTAACTAAACTCAGTGTGCCGTACACCAAAAGCAGACACAGGGCTGCAGAGATGGTGCTGGGGTTAGGTGCACTTCCCACTATTGCAGAGGACCTAGATTCAGTTATCAGCACACAACTGCTTTAAACTCCAGCTCCAGGGGATCTGATGTCCACTTCCTTTGGCCTCTGTGGGTAGCTGCAGGCATGTGGTGCAAATACATATACACTCAGGCATGTGCGCGCGCGCACGCGCGCGCGCGCACACACACACACACACACACACACACACACACACACACACACACACACAATAAGTAAATTAAATAAATCTTTTTTAAAAAGAAAAAAATCATTATAAAACAAAAGGGAGACTAGATGAGAAGGGTTCCAGAGAGAGAGGTGGAAATGACTAAAATTCATTATCTAGATAAACTTTATCAAACAATTAATTGATATGAACTTTATCAAACAATTAATCGTTTTAAGAAGAGAAGGAAATGCAAATGTTAAGGCCACAAATAAACATGCTGAATCAGAGGCTGGGAGTAGTCTATGTTTTAACAAATTTTCCAGGTAATTCTGACTCACTGGCCTACATAAATGATAAATCATACAGGATTCATGGATTAGAAGGGCTAAATAATACAAAGATGTTCATTCTTTCAAATGTCCACTGGTAGATGAATGAATAACAAAATGTAATACATTCAAAAATGTATTGCCAGGATATATCCATTTTCTTGCTCCATCTCAGCCATTTTTCTTTTAATCTAGTCCTTGCATACTCGGCAAGCACTCCACACTGAGCTGTGTGTCCAGCCCCAAAAAGCTTTGTTATTAGGTATTGTTTTAGAAAACAAAAGTAATATATTCTCATAATAAAAAGGCTTAGTAGGCAAAGACACTTGTCACCAAGGCTGACAGTCGAGTTCCATCCCTAGGACCAACATGGTGAAACAAAAGAACCTGCTTCAGCAAGCTGTCTTCTACACACATGCTATGGCTCATGTGCACCTACACACATACACACACACACACAAACACACACATATACACACATACCTACATAAACACACACTTACATATGCACATACACTAAATAGAATAAAACGTTTTTAAATACGTTATCATTATTATATTCTTTGTATAGATGGATATTTTGTCTGCTTGTATGTCTATATCATATGCATGCCTGATGCTTGCAGAGGCGTCAGATTCCCCTGGAACTGGAGTTGCGACAGGTTGTGAGCTGCCATATGGGTGCTGGGAATCAAACCCAGGTCCTTCAGAAGAGAAGCCACTGCTCTTAGTTTATGAGTCTCATCTCTCCAGGCCCATAAAAAATGTTTTAAAAGAAATGGGTTAGCCAGGCAGTTGTGGTGCATGTCTTTGATATCAGCAGAGGCAGAGGCAGAGGCAGGCGGATCTTTGAAAATTTCTAGGCCAGCCTGGTCTACAGAGCAAGTTGCAGGACAGAGGAACCCAGTGTCAAAAAACCAAAAGGAAAAAAGAAAATGAATTAGCTGGGAGTGTTGGCACACACATATAATCCCAGCACTTAGGAGGCATGTAAGGCTTGTGAGTTCCAGGCCAATCAGGCTACACAGTGAGACTCAACAAACAAAAAAGCTCTGCCTGTCGCTTCTTGCCTCCTTGCTCTGCTCATAGGAAATCATTTCTGGTGAATCCTAGAAACCAAGGCAGAATAGCCAAGAGATTTATATCTATTTTTGATTCATGCTTCCTGCCAGTACTTCTCAAACATCCATTACACACAATATGCTAGGTCCCAGACCCAGGGTTCCTGATCCAGGAATCCAGGGTGGCCCAACATTGTATTGAATACGTCCTCCAGCCATCCCCTCCATGGAGCAGTGGCCATGTGTCTTTCATGATAGCATCCCACAAAGCTGGGCCCCTCCACTGAGCTGCACACTCCACAGGCAAGCTGCCTATCACATACTTATCCAGGACCCTCCTGAGGTGTTTGGCATTACTTCCAGGTTTCCAAGTTTAGAAATAGAATTGGCAGAGATTGTTTATGTGTTTATTTTAAAACAGGGCTTCTCCAACTCGGAATCCCCCTGCCTCGGCCTCCTGAGTGCTAGCGTTACAGGCATGGGCCGCCACGCCTGGCTTTGCTCACACTTCTGTGTGACCCCCCACTCACAGCTCCATTCCTTGGCATGGGTCTTCTGAGCTGTTTATGAATTCATTATCATTTTTGTTATCAATCTCTTCGAGGCACAGTTGCCTTCGTACTTCCAAGGATGCCTGTGTTCACACAGTGAGCAGCTGCCCTTTCCATCATAGCCAGTCAACTCATCGGAAAGAAAATCTCGTCATCTCCAGGTTTTGATGCAAGAGGACTTGGGCTGGGGAGAGCATTTTCTCCTTGTTAATCACTTGTTACTCCTTTTCTGTCCCCAGCTCAGTCCAGTTTTCTGTTCCTTTTCTTTGTTGACTTAGAAGAACTCACTTGTCATCCACATAGGAAAAAAAATTGCTACTTGGCTGTTTGCTTTTAGATTTTAGGGCCTGGGCCAAGGGTGCAGCTCCAAACATAGGGTGTTTGCCTAGCACGCATGAAGCTCTGTGTTCCATCCCTAGCACCTCATAAGCTGGGTGTGGCGATGCACACCTGGAAGCCCAGTGTTCGGGGCGTGGAAGCAAGAGAGCCAAAAGCTCAAGGTCACATTCCACCGTGAATTCCAGGTTAGCCCAGGCTAGAGACCCTGTCTCAAAACTGGGCGTTGTAAAAGGGGGAGGGTAGAAATAGGATATTACATTTAAAGCTAGCTGGGTTTGTTGTGGTTGTCATTGTTATTTTAACTACCCTTCTGACTCTCCTGTTTGTCATACTTCCCAAGAATGCTTTTTTTGGCTAATATTTTCTTCTAGTAATTCTATGGTTTTCTTTCTGCATTTATATCTTTGCTCCATCTGGGGTTTACTTCAGAAGTGGGGAGCTCACTTTAGTACTTTTCCTAAGCAGCTAGCCAGTTATCTGATTTGATTGAATCATTCATCCTTTCTCCCCTGATCCAAATGTCATTCTATCGTTTATTAAATTTGAAGCTGTCTGTGGGTGTGTGTCTGGACGTACTCTGTCCCTTTGATCTGCCTGCTTGTTCTTATGTTAGTGCCCAGCTCTTTTATGATCTGAGCTTTAGATGGCACCCTCATGCACTTGTCGCTTGTAATACTCCTTGTAATAGTCCCAAGTTCTTTCTGCATGTTTACTTCTCCAGATGAACTTTAATACAATTTGTCAAACTCAAAAGATCTTGCTTTTCACATCTTCTAACAGATGTGATTTTCTGGTTTCTCAGTCCACAGACAAATTGAAACAAGCCAAGAAGGATGGGGTAGGTTGGGGGGGGGTCTGCCTTAGGCCCCAAAATGAAGGCTGCAAACTGGCATTTGATGTTTGACATTGCTTCCGGGTTTCCAAGTTTAGAAATAGAGTTATGACAACCCACTTACCCGTATACCTGCCATGAATGTTTCTGACACTTTGGGGATTGGGAGGGATTGCTTATGTGTTTAACACAGGGCTTCTCCAACTCAGAATCCTCTACCTCAGCATGTGCCTCCATGGTGATACAGGGTAATAGAGTTGATGAAGCAATCAACAGATTATTTTTTAAATTCATTTATTTTTAGTACATTGGTGTTTTGCCTGCATGTATGTCTGTATTAGGGTGTCAGATCCTCTAGAATTGGTTACAGACAGCTGTAAGGGGCCATGTGGGTGCTGGGAATTGAATCTGGGCACTTTGGAAGAGCAGCCAGTGCTTTTAACCGCTGGGCCATCTCTCCAGTGGAATAGATTATTTTTTAAAGTAGACAGAAGAATAGTGGAAATAAAAAAAACAGCACCTGGGAGGCTGAGGTAGGAAGATCACCAGTTGGAGGCCAGCCTGGGTTGCACAGACACTTGAAGGCCAACATGGGACCTTATCTCCAAAGAACAAAAATAGCTCCCCACCTGTAACCCCCCCCCAAAAAAAAGGCTGAAAACATGAAATGGGTCTTCAGTGTGAAGCCTTGACTTTCACGGCTAGCACCAGCAAACTCTGGACACAAGACCACAGCCAGGGTCACAAAGACTCACATGTTCCAAAGCCTCTGATTAAGAAAGCCGGGAAGTGTAGTAATAACCACTTCTGTTCCCAAAATCTCTTTTTAAGGTTTCAGATATTAATGTCTGGAAACTACTATGGAATGGTTCATTCTTGGATGATGACATAAACATGACAAGTAACTAGGCTCTACAGCTTTTCTGAAAGCCCACCTCAAAATTCCAAGGAGTTGCCAGCACTGGCATTTTGAATTCACTCTGCCCAAGGAAATAAGAGCTAAGGAAAATGTTCCCAGATCTTGAGCCAATGAAAATAGTGGAGGAAAAAAAAATATATATATATATATATATATATATATATATATATATATATATTGGATTTACCTGTTCCTGAAACAGGGGCTCAGAGAGGTCAAACAACTTAGGTACAGTCAAGTGAGTAGGAGACAAAGAGCCCTCAGCCACCTTCAGC
The DNA here is from genome assembly GCF_003668045.3 of Cricetulus griseus. Lineage (NCBI taxonomy): Eukaryota > Metazoa > Chordata > Mammalia > Rodentia > Cricetidae > Cricetulus > Cricetulus griseus. The sequence continues at coordinate 32,059,188 of NW_023276807.1, read as the reverse complement.
CACCTTCGAGCTGACCAGTATCCCTCCAGATTCATCCTACTACCACCCTCGAGAGGGCCAGGAGCAGACAGTATTATTTAAACATCCCTTTGTAAGCGCCCCCCCACCTGCCTTGCCAAGTGCCCGCAGCTAGGCAAGCCCTCACAAAGGTGGCATGTGAAGAAAGAAGAGAGTGAGATGCCAACCTGGGCCAAGTTGGGAAGGGACAAATTCTAGATTATTTACCTGGCAGGTTTGGTTCGGAGATCAGGGATTAAGGAAGTGTGGAGGGTGCCCCTGGGACTGTGAGTGCTTACTGCACGTTACAAACTCCCTGCCGTCCCAGAACAGACTGTGTTCACCCTAACACACCCTTGCCAGCAGTGTGGGCAGAGCCCAGCCAGATCCTGGACACCAAGGGAGTAGGAGCTGTGCAGGTGACAAACCAAGGGAGGAAGCGACTCCGGAGGAAGGCACTCCCGAGAGGAAAGTCGGGTCAAAGCCCCCTGTGTTTTGCCTCCCCAGGCCCTTACAGGGGGCTTCACAGGGCCTGCCTTAGCTTCAGGCAACCACAAGTGGGAGGACGAGGGCCTCCAAGATGAGCGCTCCTGGAGGAATAGTGGTAACCTCTTCTGTCAGCCCTCTTCCAGCTCCCAGCCCAGAACCTGGTGTACTATAGGGCAGTGACCCTGTGGACAAGGAAGGAGAGCCAATCGAAGCATCCCAGCACCTCCCAAGAAGGGCCTACTACTCGCCAGGGATGGTGCAATTGAGGTGGGAGATTTAAAGGGCCTGGGCAGAGGTGGCGGTGGCCGGAAAGGAAGTGGCGTGCGCGGAGGGACCCTGGAAGAGGGGCGGGCTGGCTGGTGGCTACCGCCGAGCATCACCAGCCCCGCAGCCGCGCGCGGACGGACCGCGCGCTCTGGGCTGCGGCGCCGCGCACGCGCGCCCTCCTCCGCTCCCCCGCCCGCCCGCGCGGCCCCGGCTCCCGCGCGCGCGCGCACTCGAGGCCTCCCTTGTGCGGCTCCTCCATTCGCTACGTGCAGAATGGCCGTCGGCAGCAGCTGCAGCGCGGGGTGGGAGGGGGAGGAGGGAGGGGAGGCGGCGCTCGGCCTGGGGGAGGGGCCGCGCCGCGCCCGCGGGGAAGGGGAAGGGGAAGGGGCTTGAGGGGCTTGAGGGGCAGGCCCCCCGAGCGGGGCGACCAGGCGGACGGCCCGGGTGGGCTCCGTGCTTAGCCCGGGTCCCCCTCCCCCGCCAGCTCCTTTCTGCGAGCGAGACCATTCCGGCCATCCTCCTGCTCCCTTCCGGGGATTCCTGGAAGGCAGCGGATCCAGAGGGTTGCTCCCCTCCCTCCCCGGTGTTGTTCCCCTCCCAGAATCCAGAACCCCAGACTCAGGAAAGAACGGCCCCTGCTGTCCCTTCCTCGCTTTCGGTCCCAATCACGTTGTCAAGCTTTTGTGTGAACCGACCCAGCTGTAACCCTTCCCCACTCGGCCTACCATGAGGCAGAGTCCCTGAGAGGTGCTGCAGCCTCGCTGCCCTCCGTCCTCCTACCCACCTGGAGGCAGGGTGGACCCCAGGACATAGGTGCCCCCTTTCCGCATGGAAAAGGCCAGCATCACCCTGCTCCCAAAAGCAGAGTCACAGAAAGGTCTGGTGGAACCTGCCGCTGCCCAGCAACGTCAGGACGACCGAGTCGGCAGGAATTGGGTGGTGTTACGGTGTTACAACTGAGCACCCTTGCAGCAGGTGTGTACCTGTCTATAAAGGGCTCCCCGGGAACGTAATGGTGAGCAACCACCAAGAGCTGGATCCTGTAACCCATGAGCTGTCTTGCCAGGATTCCAGATGTGGCCCAGATGTCCACAGCAGTCCCTCCCACAGGGTGGGACACAGCTATTCTATGCAGCCCCTCCCAACCCTTCTCCCAAGGTCAGGGAAGGAAAGCCGGCCACCTCCAGGGCACCCTCCTCATTCAAGATGCAGAAAGAAGAGATGATGGCTCCCCTCAAGTTCCTTCCTGCCCGAAGCCACCAGGGTTCATTCTGTGGTCTAACTGCTAGCCCTCTACTGACAGGTTAAGTCTAGATCCCCAGAAAGAAAGGCAAACTTCCCAGGGCCCATTCATCTCTAGAGAGAGAGAGAGAGAGAGAGAGAGAGAGAGAGAGAGAGAGAGAGAGAGAGACTGGACTTACTCGCCCTACACAAGGAAGGATTCTCGTCCATCTCCCTAGTGGCCTCGGTCCTTGGGCAGCGCCCTCTGCTGGCCAGTGCAAAGTGCGGGAAAGAACAAAGTCCTGCACATGTACGCAAGGAAGATCTAGGGAAGGGGACAAGGGGCAGAGAAACAAGTGAGGACTTTAAGCTCCCCTATCAAAGCCCATGCATACATTAAGACGAGCCCCTAGACGTGGGAAAATCATGACCAGCTTTACTTGGGGCTGGGGGGTAAGTAAGCTAGCAAACAGGGCTTTTGACATCCCAGAAATGGCACTCCCTGCCCTGAATGGCTCACTTGCCCTCTGTCCCTGAAACCCTTGTGCCTGCCAGACGGCCTTCCCTGCCACCTCCTACCAGGACAACATGCTGGAAGGCCAGGTCTGGTACCCTGAACCCAGGAGCTTAAAGAGAGGGCACCCCAAGACTTAAGCGTGCAACTGGCAGTAGCTGTCTCTCGCACTTCACACACACAAGAGCGCTAAGCCCAGACCCCAGCGATGGCAGGACTCAAAGTAGAATTAGGCCCTGAGTCACAGCCTGGCATGAGCGTGCCTGACCAAGACTGGCCAGCTTGTCCAGAGGTGAGACTTGGGTCACAAGCCATCGTCCTACCTCCAATGCCAGGTATCCTTCCCCTCACGTACCACACGTGGGGTCAGGGCGGGGCCTGGGGTGGACTGGGCTGGGCTAGTGCTGAGGCCACAGAGGGGTGGGGCAGAAGAGAACTTAGAAAGGTTGGGAGGAACAAGGTTAGAGAGAGGAGGGACATTTGGAGTGCTGAGGGAGGGAGGCCACCAGTGTCCCCAAAGACTGGTGGCCTCTGGTTATGCCCTGACAGTTGCTTCTCTGGTCCTCAGAACCTTCAGCCAGGTCTTACCTCCAGAGGTCGTCTCCATTCCTGACCTTCACAGGCCCATTAGGGCCTGCGGCCCGGGCCAGACTTGTACTCCACAGCCTGCAAAGCCAGAGGGCCAGGCTGTCTGCACCACTCCCCATGAAGCACATGACACCGCGGCTGCCTTTTGTGGTGCCCTCCCCGCCTCACTTAACCGATTCACTGATCCACCTAAGTGGCCAGGTCCCCTACCAGCCAGCCTGGGAGGACTCCCGGGGGCGGGGTTGAAGCCCAGGAGGAACAGAGAGCTAGGCGCTTTAATTGGAGGTAATTAGTTAATCTACTCTGAAAGCAGAGGGGGAGGGGAGAGGCTTTGGGAAAAGAGGGCTCCGTACAGGCAATCTGGTGAGTCTCTTTTGGGGCACGTGCACCCACTTAAGAGGCCTCTCTTCAGCCCCAGAACAGACCGTGGGGCAGCTTTGCACGCAAAAAAAGCAGGTGCCCGGGGGGTGGAGGGTAAGCTAGGAGAACACCACGGGAAGCCAGGACGATGCAGGGGCTCTACGACAGAAACTAGTCCCTCTCTGTCACCTTTGCTTCCGGCCTCCCAAGGTCACACACATACAGCCCTCCAAGTTAGGAGCCAGTGCTCTCCCAACCCAAAGGCTAACTTTGCTAGCCCAACTAACTGCAAGAAGCCATTCCCATAACGGGGAAAGGGGCGCCGGAGGACAGAGCCCCAACCGGACCCCAGGGGGCGTGTCCTCGGCCCCAACGCGACGCCGGCAGGCAGCGTGGCGGGGACTCTGGCCGACAGCCTCCCGCGCCGCCGACCGGAGCAGCTGACCCGCTGGCGGGCGGCCAAGTTGCGGCGGGCCGAGAGGCAGCAACGTGCGGCGCGGCATGTCGCGGGCGCGGAGACAGGGAGCTGTGGGGGCGGACCGGCGCGCCGCCTCCCACTCCCGGCCCGGGCCCATTCATAAAACCCAAAGGCATTGCCCGGGCCTGGCAGGCTTGGACTCCTAATTGCAAACTCATTAAGGAGTTTGCATCTCATTTGCATGGAAATCATTTCCTGGGCCCTCAACAGAGAACTGTCCTCTCTATCCATCAAGCATCCTGTGCTCAGTTCGACCCTTCTACAGACCAAGGGACAGAAAGGGGTCTGTCTCTTGGCCAGTGCCCCTTCCCCATCCTGCCCATTTGGGAGTCCGGGGAAAGGGGGTGGTTGGCAGAGCACCCACCAGCAAGGAATCCTGCCTTCGCCCCAGGTGATCTGGCTCTGTCCCAGTGGGCCCAAGTGAGGGAGGTGCTCGCCAAGTCATTTGCCCCCCGGCTTGGCCATGCCCAGGGAAGGGAGGAGGCGGTAGGCATTGGTACGAAGCAGCTGGTCGTACCTGGCAAGACTAGGGCTGGTGGGTGAAGCTGTTCGTGCCCAGCCTCACGTACCTCCCTGCTACAGGCTATGCCCCCACCCCCACATCCCTTAACCCACAGAACAAGCGCTTAGTGACTCCAGACACAGACACCCAGTCACAACGCACAAAGGCACCCACAACTGGGCCAGCCAGCCGTCATGACCACCATCCTGGCAGCCACTCTTGATGGCAGACAAATCCTTCACAAGCCATTTTGTCCAGGGTTAGGAGAAAGAGTCTTATCCTGAGGAAGTGGGCCCAAGGGAGGGGGTCCCTTATGTACCTAAGACATGACCTTCTTTGTTACAATGCCTTTCAGAAGTCCCCAAGTGCTGGCTCTTGCAGAAGGACCTACCCAGGCAGTATGGACTCTCAACGATGGTACCCTTAGACTCGATCAGAGCTGGTCTCTGTCCTAGTCCTTCATGTATATAGTTGAGAGGGTGCTTCCAATGTGCCCTGTGTGGGGAAGGAGTATGCTTAACTGTTGAAATGAAATAGAACTGTCTAAAGTCCATGAAATCTGGTTTAGTCTAGAACACAGAATCCTGGTTCTGTATCGCCAGCAACAAAAATGAGATCACTTGTTCAGCATTTGGAATGTAAAATAAGAGCCAGCTCTTGTTCGGATCACCCCCTCCCATCTGACTCCCAACCCCTCACCCCAAAATGCAGCCCTGCTCTCACTTCCCACCTGAGCACCTGAGGTTTCTCCCTCTGGTTGCCAAGAGACAAAAGGTGGGCAAGGCAGCCGACCTAAGTAAGACTGAACTGCCCCTACCTCCCAGCCACTGCAGCATTTAGGTTTCCCGTAGAAAACGTTTGCCTGCACAATACAGGGACACTGGAAGAAAGTACTAGAACACCCCTGCATTTTCTAATATTGAATCTCACCCCTATTTTCATTTAGCATGAGTATATTACCCAAAAAAGCAATGTACAAATATTTAAGTTACTGGCCATGGTGGCATACACTTTGATCCCAGCGCTCAGGAGGCAGAGGCAGGTGGATCTCTGAGTTTGAGGCCAGCCTGGTCTCCAGAACGAGTTCCAGGATAGCCAGGACTACACAGAGAAAACTCTGTCTCAAAAAAACAAACAAAAACTTCAGTTGCAAGTATGCATGAAACTTTTTTTTTAATTGCTAGGACATGAAACTCAAAAATACCTTGAGAGGTCACTGTTTGAAACTTCAGGTGGAGTGACATGAGGGTGGCTTGTCTAGTCCATCTTCATATATGGCCTGGAAAGGAACAGATGTTGGGGACAGAGTGGAGAGGGAACAAAGTCCATCTGTAGAAGTGACAGGTGAAGAAACTGAAATGACCCTGAGGTGGAGAGATTACTCAAAGGAGGGCGTGGGCGGGAGAGTCTCCCACATGCCCTGTGTCTACAACCTGCCTATGCGTGACTCCTGGCACCCCCAAACCCACTCCAAGAAGCACAAACACTCTTCCACTTGCTGGGCTCATTATGGGTACCTCAAGAGCATAGCTATAAAGAATGTCACCGGCCATATCACTCCCAACCTTCAGGAAGCCTAGTTCAACTTGACATCCTAGAAAATGCCAGAAATCCACCTGTTGTGGGAAAAGACTCTGACTCCAGTCCTCCTTTAAGTGAGTGACAGGTCCAGTTCTCTGTTTTCTCACTTGTAATATGGGACCAACCCCCATGCCTATTCACAGCATTGCTGTGGATACTGGCTGACCTAGTGTGTACAGGACCTGGCACACGGGGATTAGGGGTCATCCTGGAAGAGCCTTGCCTCTGTGTGCAGCAGGTACCGTATAACCAACCTGTGTCTACCCAGGGAAAGAGAAGGAAACTTTGCAAACTGTTTCGCTCTTAGCCAGGTCATCTGGGTCCTGGGAAAGTGAGTCACTGCAGACATCTTCCTGCAGCAACTGCCTGCCCAGCCCAGTGGACTATGCCACTGCTCCAAACCCATCATCTCCCTAGAGGGAGAGAGAGCTCCAGCCAGGAGCCCCTACTGTATAGCCTCACTTCAAGTATGAGTTGAGGCTGACACCTAGTGGACATTTCTAAAACTGCAGGGCCCTCCGGCAAGTCCAGTTGGCCAGGAGCCTCCTCCTTGTTCCAAAACTTCAGCTCCTTCAGCTAGAGGGAATGCACTACGGCCCCTGCTGTTATAGTCCCTATCCCAGACAAGAAGCAAAACTAGTTAACCTTCCCCCGTGCTTACTTCTTGCCAACTCGTTGGGGGAATGGACGGCACAGAGAGGCAAGCGACACACCAAACGTCACATGGCTGCTCAACACACAGATGGAATAAGTAGAGATCACACTCAACAAACAGGACACCAGACAAGAAGACGCCAGGAGACAGAGGCGGGCAAGAGGACCTGCCTCGGGCTTAGAAACTTCAAGTTCCAGCTCGGGGTGACCTGCCTCACAGTCTGCCGTTCACCGAGCCTGTCTCTTCAACTGTGCCACAGGATGATCTACCATCTAGTTGGTCGTCTGTGCCATCCCTGTGCAGGGTTTCTGAGCAGTCATGCTTGCCCAGTCTTAAGAGGGAAATGGAAATCAGAAGGGGTAGGGCTGAGGCAGGGTTATCGTTCCGAATCTTTGTCAATGATTCTCAGTACAGCCAGCCTCAGAGCACTGCCCTTCAGATGACAGCGCCCCAAGCATCTGCCTGACCCTAGGCCTCTCCAGAGAAACCATTTAACCTGTTGGCCCAGACTCATAGGATAAGTGGTCTCCCCTTCTCCAGGGGTCCCAGAGGGACACCAGCCAGACCTTTCTAGAGGTGCCATGGCAAGCTTGAGCCTCCTTAGTCTCTGACCTTAGGTCTAGCCTCTGGAGCGGGGGAGGGAAGGCCACAAGGAGCTTAACCTCAACAGGATGAAGGCGCCATAATTAGGGTCAGGCGGTTGGCTCAGCCTGCGGAAATCCCCTGCTTAGTAGGGATGGGGGCCTCAACCTGGGGGAGGGGGTCAGAGCAGAAGTGAAGGGGCAAAGGAGGCCAGGCATGCAGAGATCCAAGGCTTAGGCCCCAGCCATCCCTGAAAGAGCCCATCAGAGACACCTGCACATAGCCCCTCCCTCTCCCAAGCAGCAACTCTCATGGAAGAAGGGTGGCTCAGACTGCCCAGCCCCACCACAGAGGTCCCCATGCTGTTTCAGGCTGGGGTGCACCAGTGTCATCCCAGCCAGTGCCTTTGGCAGGAGGAAGGGAGCCATGTGAGAAAAGCTGGCCCCTGCATTCCCAGGGCAGCCCAGGCCGGCTCTGTTTGTAACCCTAGCAAGGATCACTTTCCACTGTGGAATGTAACACCCAGGAGATGAAACAGCACAAAGCAGAGCAGGGACCTTGATGGGGGTGTCCCCCAGCTCCTCCAAAGGCTGTGAACTGCAGAAAAAGGCTCTTGCTTCCCCAAATCTGTCTGAGTCTATTGTTGGGGTACAACCTGGCCTAAGGTCTCAGGCTGGCTTGGCCAGGTGTCCCCAGAACATCCCCACCTGGAGCCCCCAGACAGGTAGCCAGCCTGTGCCATCATCCAGTAGAGGCCCAGCATAAGAAGTGACTAAGGCCATGGGCAGTGGAAACCCACATGGTACTAGAATGAGGATCTCAGTAGATTGGGGGATGCACCGCCACCACCCCCGCACTGCCTCTGGGACAGGATCACAGTGGCCTGCGCCCCACAGCTGCACGTGCAGACACACACACACACAGGCACGTGCACACACTCCAGGGCATGAGTCTCCGCACGTCTCAGGAGCTGAGAATCCCAGCCCCTTCACTCCCCTCTGATAACGTAAGTTTCCAGGAGGGCGGACACGCCGCCTTCAGGCTGGCCATGTCAGGCATGTGCCAGGCCAGCTGCCAAGGCCCAGAGCTGCAGGCTTTCTGGGCCCTAGAGGATGTCCTGCTCCATGGGTTACCCTGCTCAGTCTCAGGTATGGGACGCCTCAGAGGTTTCCGTGCTGCAGGGTAGGGTCTGCAGAGGACAACACTAGCTTTGTGTAGCAACAGCCACTGCTGGCATCCCAGGGACACTGGGGACACTGCAGGAAGGTAGAGTAGTGAGGCTGGGACAGGGAAGGACTTGGGTGAGCAAGGAAAAGTGGAGGATACTTGCCTGTTTGTGCTTTGGGTTAGAGAAGTGTGGAGAAGATCTAGCCAAAAGACGTTAGGACTCCCTAAAAGGGAAGAGGACATGAGGACTCTAGCGAGCAGCACTGTGTGAGTTCGGATCTCTGCACTGCTGCTGCTTCGGAGCAGGTGACTTGGTGAGTTGGCTTGGTGGCTGGTGCTCATCGGGCCACACCCCGACACACACCCAGTGTCATTTGCAAGTAGGAAACATAGGGAGGTCCTGGGTGGGAAGGGTTCATGACTAGTCAAAGCTAACCACAGGGGACATAAGGAAAGGTTACACTTCTGAGAGGCCACAGGGAGCCTAGAACCAGGGACCCGGGCCTGGGAACCCCTGTCCTAGTCACTTTCATCCTCGCATGGTGTGGCAGGGTGAATGAAGCCCCTCTACTTCCATCCTGGCATCTTTCTAGAGCTTCCAGAAGGCTTTGCAGATCTCTCCAGGCCAAGTCCACATCATTCAGAAGAGGGGGTAAGGTCCCAGAGAGAAAGGACTTACTCAAGATCAGTCAGAAAGGAGGGGGGGTCAGCTAAGCATAACACTTCCAGGCAGTCTGCCCTGTCCAGAAACAGAAGACAGGGGCAAAGCCTCCTGAAGCCTGAGAGGACAAAGGCATAGAAGCCACAGCTCCAGACATGATGGGGGGAGCTCAGTCCCTTTTTCCAGCCAGGGCTCCCACTAAGTCTTTATTGAGGCCTGGGGAACCCTGGTGTTCAATACAGAACACTTCTCCCTGAGAAAGCCCATCCTGGCCCGTAAATCCTGCCATGTGGCCCAGCTGAGCCTTGGCCTAAAGAAATGAGTTCTTGCTACCCTGAAGAGGCTCTTAGAGATTTGCAGCTAGATATAGAGTCTTCATCAAGTTGTAGACCCCGGATCTGACATAATGGCCCAACCTAGCTTGAGTTTGTAGGAGCAGCTCTGACCTTGCCAGGCAAGGGACCCCCAGGCAAAGAGCCAGGGCACTGAGCACTGACTGTCATGCCACCCTGACCGGTCCCTCCCCTAGGCCTGGGTCCATGTCAAGAGCAAGTTCCTGGTGCAGGCTGTACCTTGTCCCTGACACCTGGCATTTAGCAAAAGGGCAGAGACAGAGAGAAGGGCCTCTCTGCGCCATCCACTCCTGAGAAGCCTGCAGGAGGGAGAGGAGTCAGATTTCAAAGTGCCTGAAGATGACAGAATGACAGTGGATGCTCCAAGGGTCAAAATGAATCCAAGGTAACGTCTAGACTAGACAACTAAGGAGACTCTGCAGAGTAACAAGGGGACAGAGATCCTACCCTAAAAGTGAAGAAAGGGGACAGACAGACAAATGAAGGAGACAAAACTCCAAAGCTAATAAACAGAGGGAAGAATGCCAGCCAGTTATGAACTTTCATGTGTATGATTCCAACACTTAGCTAAGGCAGAATTGTCATGAGTTTGAGGCCAGCCTGGACTACATAGCAAATTCTGGGCCATCCTGGGCTACAGAGTGAGACTCTGCTGGGGGAGGGGGGCACAACACCTTAAAGCCACCAAACACCACTTTACCTCTGATAGGTGCCAAAACTGAATGAAGCCCAGCTTTAGTACAGACCTGGGGACAGAGGAGCCATAGGGCTGTGGGAGACAGGGTAGCTGGGCAACCACTCTGGTCCTGTGTCAACACAGGCCTTAGTCAGACTAAGTACCCAAGGATCTTGTGACCCAGCAATTCCACTGATATTTGTTGCCAGGGCATTCAAAAACAACTCGTTCAGGGTGGGATATAGGCGAGAAAAATGGCATAGTCATCCTGGGGTACAGGCAGCAACTTGAAGCAATAGAATGGGTGTATATATATAACAATGACATTTACCAAAGTATAAAAAATAATAATAGACGTTTGGAACATAGCCAGATCCACTTGCAGGAGTCACACAGACAGGAAGGTATCGGATATGATGAGAGAGCAGCGGAAGGTGTTAGGAAAGGTTGGAATGAGTAAATACATTGGGGCAGGGTGAGGGGGGCCAGCTCAGTGGTTAAGAACACATACTGTCCTGCCAGAGGGCCCACGTCAGGTGCTCAAAACCCCTGTAACTCCAGCTCTAGAGGATGTGGCACCCTCTTCTGGTCTCCATGGACACCTGAACACACACACACCCACACACACACACACCCACACACACACACACACACACACACACACACACAAATAAATAAATCTAAAAGAATCAAAATCATCAGAGCCTGTAATCCTAGTGCTGAGGAGACAGGAAGGAGGATCTGGGGACTTGCTGGCCAGTCTAGCAAGTTCCAGGTTCAATGAGAGACTGTCTCAAAAAAAAAAAAAAAAAAAAAAAAAAGATACGGGGCAGAGCTAGAGAACTGGCTCATCTGTTAAGCACTGACTGCTCATGCAGAGGAACTGGGTTCAATTCCCAGCACCCCAAGACAGCTCACAACTGTCTGTAGCTCCAATTCCAGAGGATCTACACCCTCCTCTGGCATCCACAGACACTGCACAAACATGGTACACAGACGTACAAGAAGGCAAAACACACATACACATAATCTAAAACACATAAATCTTTGTTAAAGAAGGTGAAGGAGCTGGAGAGATGGCCCAGCTGTTAAGAGCACTGGCTGCTCTCCCAGAGGTCCTGAGTTCAATTCCCAGCCTCCACATGGTGTTCACAACCATCTGTAACAGGATCTGGTGCCCTCTTCTGGCCTGTAGGCAGACATGCAGGCAGAGCACTCATACCAAAAAGAAGGTGGAGACATCAAGAACGACAGACATCCCATCCAGGAATGTACACACACACACACACACACACACACAGTGTGTCTGTGTGTCTCTGTGTGTGTGTCTATATGTGTGTGTGTCTCTGTATGTGTGTCTCTGTATGTGTGTGTCTGTGTGTATGTGTCTGTATGTGTGTGTCTGTGTGTGTCTGTGTCTGTATGTGTGTGTCTGTGTGTGTCTGTGTGTGTATCTCTGTGTGTGTGTGTCTGTGTGTGTATCTCTGTGTGTGTGTGTCTGTGTGTGTATCTCTGTGTCTGTGTGTGTCTGTGTGTGTATCTCTGTGTCTGTGTGTCTGTGTGTGTATCTCTGTGTCTGTGTGTCTGTGTGTGTCTGTGTGTGTCTATGTTTGTGTCTGTATGTGTCTTTGTGTGTGTGTGTGTGTGTGTGTCTGTATGTGTCTGTATGTGTGTGTATGTGTGTGTGTGTCTGTGTGTGTGTATCTCTGTGTGTCTGTCTGTGTGTGTGGGTGTGTATGTGTGTGTGTGTGTGTCTGTGTGTGTGTGTGTCTGTATGTGTGTGTGTGTCTGTGTGTGTATCTCTGTGTGTGTGTGTGTGTCTGTATGTGTGTTTCTGTGTGTCTGTATGTGTGTCTCTCTGTGTGTGTGTCTGTTTATGTGTCTCTTTGTGTGTTTGTGTGTGTGTGTGTGTGTATCTGTATGTATCTGTGTCTTTCTGTGTGTCTATTTGTGTGTGAGTGTGTGTGTGTGTGTGTGTTTGTGTGTGTGTTTGTGTGTGCACAGAATAAACAAAACTAGAGGAGTGGGAGTTGAAGTCGCCTGAGCCAACTGAACACTGCACCTGCGGCCCACACGGATCAACAGTACCCCAGGCTCTCAGCACAGGTTCAGGCAGAACCAAGAGCTATAGTCAAGCTGCCCACAGAGCTCCCCTCATCCCTCTGCAGCTGGGGCACAGGGAACCATCTTGGGCAAAGTCAACCCATCACACAGTGAACTATTCACTTCAGAGCCCCTTTATGACCAGAAATGCTAGGGGCAAATGGGAGGCGAGCCCCTCACATGTCACAAGCTCCTTCCTGTGGCTAAGGTGATCTTTTCTTCCCTATCAGATGAGTCCTTACTATAGATAAAACTGAAATATCTACAGAATACTAAACTGTCTCAGGCACACTTCAAAATAATCTAGAGCCAGCACTGGGCGGAGAGACCAAATTAGCATCAGAACAGAGCCCCCTCACCCGCATCTGAGGAGAGGCCCCTGCCAACCTTGTGGTCAAAGCTTCCTGCTTCTTTTCAGGGGGGCTCTTGAAGCCAGGGACTCTCAGTGCCTGAGACCTAGCCTGTCACTGACCCCAAGAGACTTAGGACTGGAACAGGCCTCCAGTAGGTATGGCCCTTGTACTGGGCCTCACCCTGCACGTGGCCCTGGCTTCTCAAACAACAGCACCTGCCTGAAACAGGAAATGTGCCCAGCCACGATCCTGCAGAGAAGGCCACTGCCCCAGCCTCCCACACCAGCTCCTGGATCCTCACGGTGGCCTCCACCAGGACTCCAAGCACCAGGTGATCTGAGGATCAAATGAAGCACCGTTTGTTTACTAAGAGCTCATAAAGTCACCAGGACCAGAGGAAGGACCTGCCAAGGTCACCCAGGCAGGAAGCACGGAGCTGGGTTCCACACAGGTGTAGGGCACCAGGCCAATACTACTCTGCCCACACAGAGCCCACAGGCTGGTGCACAGTGTCCTCATTTATTGTCCAGCATGGTATCCCTGAGACCACCAACCCCCTTCAGTGCCTCTAGGTCCTGCTGCACAAGGCCCGAGTCAGGGAACACAAGGGGCCCTGTGTAGGACAGAGCATCCAGGAAGGGAGGGCCGGGGCAGAGGGTGGCGGGTGGCAGGGACCTTTATCTTTTTCTTTCTCTCTTTCTCTCTCTCTTCCTTTCTTTCTCTCATTACATTTGTATTTATTTTGTCTGTATATGGGGGATGAAAGAGTTTGTAGCAGACAATTTGGGGGAGTTCTCTCCTTCCATGGCACTTTAGTTATGCTATCTGTTCTGAATAGTGTGTTTTCAAGTCCTGAGGCCAGTGACAGCGTGTTCCCCATTCAGGAGATGGTCTCCCCAAAGTCGAGAGGGTACACAACTTCCCCACAGTTGCTCAGCTTGAGAAGAATGGAGCCGTCTAGAAGTTTCCAGCTGGACATACATGTTCACCCAGCCACCTGGAGTCTGATTGATGACGCAGTGGAGGCGGTCTGCCCCAAAGGGTCTGGCTAGTGGTGGTGCCCCCGAGACAGCCTGGGACACCCTCACGTTGTCTGCCCAGGGGAGCTCAGGCAGCAATGAGGCCCTTTCACTGTGAAATCTTGGAGGCTATCTTTCACAGGGGCCTGCCCTCCCCACTCTCAAGAGGCAGGGGGTTGGAGGTGTCCCCAGGAGGCCAGAAACGGGTGTTAGGTCTCCTGGAGCTGAAATTACAGGCAGTTGTGAGCCTCCTGACACAGGTGCTGGAAACCAAACTCAGAGCCTTTGGAAGAGCATCGAGTGTTCTTAACTACTGAGCCATCTCTCCAGCCCCTCTTTCCTCATTAGTATTAGTAGTAGTATTGATGGTGGTGGTTTTTTGAGACAAGGTTTCTCTACATTGCTTTGGAGTCTGTCCTAGAACTAGCTTTGTAGACCAGGCTGGCTTCGAACTCACAGAGATCCACCTGCCTCTGGCTCCTGAGTGATGGGATTAAAGGCTTGCGCCCCCCCCCTTAACTTTAATTATTCAGAGGAGTTTGCCAAGCTCAATGGCACTGGTGAAAGCCCTTTCTACCAATCCCATAGTGGCCTGGAGAACGACCCTCTCCTGGGCTACATGCATCCGCTGGGGACCTGCGCACGGCCTCTACCAAGAAGAGGCATTATAAAGAAGCACTGGTGGTTACCCCCCACTTCCAGGCCGTGCAACCCTCAACAAAATATTGACCTTGAGGGGCTTCAGTTTTCTGTAAAAGAGCCGTTAGGTGGTTCAAAGAAGGTCAAGTGTGCAGCCTTGCACGGTGACAGCAGTGCTGCCTACTGGTATCACTGCTGCTTTGGATCAGCCCTGATGAGCCCTGAGCACCGATGCAGGTGGAATAGCAACTAGTTCTTCTGTCTGTCTCAGCGTTTTGTACAAAGTCAGACACACAATGGGTGCCCTATGTCTTGTGTCAATTCCTCAGAAGCAGACCCTGAACTGAGAATGCTTGGCTTTGTGATTTGGGGGAGCTCCTAGGAAAACGGAAGGGATGTGGAGCAGCAGAGACGGAAGGGAGAGGCCGTCACGGTGCCGTTGCAGTGGGTAGTTCTGACTGACCTTATGGTGTAAGTTATGTCTCGGGGCTGTTCCATCTCTCCAAGCAAGGGAGAAGGGACCTCAGAGAACTTCCTCCATCCTGGCCTGGGAAGGATGCACTTCCAAGACTCCCCACTACGTGGCAGTAGCTGAGTAGTCTGAAGAGCTCTCGGGAGGTCTACTGCCCTCAGAAATGTCAGCCCGACCTCTGAATGCAGAAGCTCCCTGTGCTCCTGGAAGAGAATGGGACCGTCCAGCAAAGAGGAGTTCCTGTAACTCAGGCTGCAGGAGGCTTGCTGACCAGAGCCAGGAGGCACATGGAGCAGCCAGTCTCCACCAGGACCTCGCAAGAGCTAGAGCCTTCAGATAGATAGATAGATAGATAGATAGATAGATAGATAGATAGATAGATAGATAGATAGATAGATAGATAGAGATAGTTGATAGATAGATATAGATAGTTGATAGAGACTAAAGCTATGGTGAGGGGCGAGAGAAATGGCCCAGCAGTTAGAAGCCTGTAAAAATGCCTGAGTTTGACACCTCCATCAGGTGGCTCACAACTGCCAAAGGTGACTCCAGTTCCAGGGGATCTCACACCCTCTTCTGGGCTCCCAGGGCACCCGCACTCATGCGCATTTACCCACACACAGATACATAACTAAAAATAAAACAGACTTAAATACACACAGAGTGAGACACCATTTCATAATGACTAGGATGGCTATAATAAAAACTAAACTTAAGAAAATGGAGCCGGGTGGTGGTGGCGCACGCCTTTAATCACAGCACTCGGGAGGCAGAGGCGAGTGGATCTCTGTGAGCCCTAGGCCAGCCTGGTCTACAGGTGAGTTCCAGGATAGCCTGGGCTATGTAGAGAAATGAAGAGGAGGAGGGAGAAGGAGGAAGAGAGGGAGGGAGGGAAGGAGAGAGGATGGGAGAAAGGGAAAAAGGATCTAAACATAAAAAGCCATGTACCTTCTGGTTCCCTTTACATGAAATGGCCAGAAGAGGAAATCCACAGAGACAGAAGGGAGACTGGTGATTGCTGGGAATGGAGCACTAGGGAGGCAATAGAAGATGAGTGCTTGGTGAGCCCTGGATTGGTGCAGCAATGACGTTCACACTGGATTGGTGAAGCGATGACATTCACACTGGATTGGTGCAGCAAGGACATTCACACTGGATTGGTGAAGCGATGACATTCACACTGGATTGGTGCAGCAATGACGTTCACACTGGATTGGTGCAGCAAGGACATTCACACTGGATTGGTGAAACGATGACGTTCACACTGGATTGGTGCAGCAAGGATGTTCACACTGGATTGGTGAAGCGATGACATTCACACTGGATTGGTGCAGCAATGACGTTCACACTGGATTGGTGCAGCAATGACGTTCACACTGGATTGGTGCAGCAAGGACATTCACACTGGATTGGTGAAACGATGACGTTCACACTGGATTGGTGCAGCAAGGACATTCACACTGGATTGGTGCAGCAATGACGTTCACACTGGATTGGTGCAGCAAGGACATTCACACTGGATTGGTGAAACGATGACGTTCACACTGGATTGGTGCAGCAAGGATGTTCACACTGGATTGGTGCAGCAATGACATTCACACTGGATTGGTGCAGCAAGGACATTCACACTGGATTGGTGAAACGATGACGTTCACACTGGATTGGTGCAGCAAGGATGTTCACACTGGATTGGTGCAGTAATGACATTCACACTGGATTGGTGAATTGATGGTGTTCACGCTGGATTGGTGCAGCAAGGACATTCACACTGGATTGGTGAAGCGATGATGTTCACACTGGATTGGTGCAGCAAGGACATTCACACTGGATTGGTACAGCAAGGATGTTCACACTGGGCTGGTGCAGCAATGCTGTCCACACACCACCACAAATGTACTGCCACTGGATTGTGCATTCTGAAAATAATTAGCAGCATGTTTTGCATGAATTTTATAGGTGTTTTTAAGAATACATGTTTGTGTGTATGTGTGAGTGTTTTGCCTACATGAATGTATGTATACCTCATGCCAAGTGCTGGTGGAGGCCAGAAGACAAAGCTGTAAGCCACGCTTTTGTCCTCTGCAAAAGCAACCAGTGCTCATCACCTCTGAGCCATCTCACCAGCCTCTGCATAAAAATTAATAAACAAATAAATAAACGGGTTAAGGGCAAAGCATCATCATGGTCATGGCCCTTCAGCCCGAGGGCCCAGGAGCTCACACTCAGGCATCATTTGAGGGAAGCAGAATAAACTGAAAAGCAGGTCTGCCGATGCCATTCTGTCAAGGAGACACTCTTATTTTTATGCCCTGGCTTACTGGAGAAACAAAAGCATCAGCCTTGCTGCCCCGCAGATCTAGAGATGAAAGGCTGGTTCCGCCATTGCCGTGTGACCTCAGCTTTCTTACCTGTCAGATGAAGCTGCTAAGAGCCAGTCTACTGTGTCAGAGAAGTGAATGAATTAACTAATGAGGAAGCCACACGAGAAGTCTCTGACCCCAAGCAAGGCTCGGTGAGGCTGGGCTTCTTCCCTCCCTCACCTGTCCTCACCGCTCCCAGCACCTGACACTTAGCACAAGTGTGTTTCACTTGGGTAAGCTTTCACACGAGGCTATGGGCACAAGCTGTACCAATCCTTCTTCTCTGAGGTAGAGTTCATGGGTCCAGGGAAGTACAAGACCTCTAGACCAGGCAAGAAACATGCAGGATGAGCAGCAAGCTGGGCTCTGACATCACACCAACTTCAATGCCCTTTTCTTTTCTTCATTTGTATGTCTGTGTGTGTGGTGTGCATGCATGTATGTACATTTGCTTGTGTGTGCATGTGCTGCCCAAGGCTGATGTGAGAAGTCTTCTTCAGTTGCTTTCCCCCTTATTCACTGAGGCAGGGTCTTGCAGCTGGACTCAGAACTTGAAACTCTGGCTAGCCTAGCTAGCCAGTTTGCTCCTGGGACCCCCTGGCTCTGCCTTCCTGGCCTGGAACTATGGGAGTGGCCTTCACACCTATTCAGCATTGATGTAGTCCAGTCCTCATGATTGGAGGCAAGTTCTTTATCACTGAGCCATCCAGCCATCTCCCAGCATTCTCCCCAGCCTGTCAACACACCAACATCCAGGCACACACACCCAAGCCCCCAGAGCTGGCCTCTCTCCCTGTCCTCACCCGTCCCCAGTCCAAAATCCTAGAATGTTACTGAAGAATGCTAGCAGGTCCTCCTAAGGATTGCCTCTCTCTCTCTCTCTCTCTCTCTCTCTCTCTCTCTCTCTCTCTCTCTCTCTCTCTCTCTCTCTCTGTGTGTGTGTGTGTGTGTGTGTGTGTGTGTGTGTGTGTGTGTGTGTGTGATTATATAAATTGTTATTCAAATGGCCATAATTTTAGCCAGGCCTGCAATCCTGTAATTCTGATACTTAGGAAGCTAAGATCAGAAGATTATAAGTTCAAGGTCAGCCTGGAAACTTATCCAAGACCCTGTCTTGTAGTGCAAATTCTGATAGGTCTTAATAGTAAAAACTCAGAGTCAGATATATATAGGGGTTAATGCTGAAAGATCAGAGAAGCAGAGCAGCCAGCCACTAGTCCTTACCTCTACTGAGTCCTCAGACCAAAGGGCAACCTGTCCCTAGGAACCCTCAGGCTGAATTTGAGGTCCTGTCTCTAGGAATCCTCAGACTGAATGGTCTGAGCTCCTGTCTCCTCCTGACTTACATTCCTCTCTGCAAAGCCATATCACTACTGTCTTTACCTCCCGAGTGCTGGGATTAAAGGCATGTCATCCCAAGTACTTAGGATCAAAGGTGTGAGTTCTGTTTCTTTTTTAGACTGATTCAGTCTCGTGTAGCCCAGGGTAGCCTTGAACTCACGGAGATTTGTCTGCCTCAGTCTCAAAGTAAAAAGCAAAAAATGTTGGGTGTGGTGGCACATGCCTTTAATCCCAGCACTCAGAAGACAGAGGCAGACAGATCTCTGTGAGTTAGAGGCCAGCCTCATCTATAGAATCTATAGGACAGCCAGGGCTATGGAGAGACCCTCTCTCAAAATAAATAAATAAATAAATAAATAAATAAATAGCAAACTGGAGGCAAGGATATGGCTGAGTGATACAGGGCCTGCCTAGGTTTAATCCCAAGCACTACAAATAAATGAATAAATAAATCAGTAGTAGTAGTGTGTGTGTGTGTGTGTGTGAGAGAGAGAGAGAGAGAGAGAGAGAGAGAGAGAGAGAGAGAACAACTTGCAGTTGGGTCTCTCCTTCTACCAGGTGAATAGGTAGACCTCAGGTTTGGCAGCTAAGCCCAAAAGTCTTCTTTAGTAGGAAACTGATTTTTCAGTTTTCCTGAGGACTGGGGAGCTGGCTCAGCACTGTGCAAGTGCAAATAGCTCAGGTCCAAGCCCAGCCCAGTGAAAAGCTGGCAATTTCCCTCTGAACACCTGAGGCTTCATTGGATTGTGGATCCCACTCAGCCTGGGCCCCTCCCAGCCCATGTTGTCCCTGAGAAAGGACTATGGATCTCACTGTGCCCTCCTGGCCCTCTCCATGTCTCTAGGGTTTAACCCTAAGGAGATGCCGAAAGCATAAACAAGGCTTCAGGCTCCAATTCAAATTCTGTCTTAGTGAAGCTGGAGGTAGGTGACTCAGTGCTTAAAGTTTAAGCTTGCCACATAGTTATGAGGGCCATAGTTTGAATCCCCTGGAAATCCGTGTAAATACCAGATAGGCTTGGCAGCCTGCATGTAATACCAGTTTGGAAGGTAGAAGAAGGGAAGTGATCCCCAGAGCTGTCTAGAAAGACTAGCGGTATCAGGAAGCTCTGGACTTGGTTGAGAGAGCCTACCTCAATGGATAAAGCGGAAGGTGATTGGGGATGATTCTCAACATCAGCCTTGTGCCTCCACATGCATGGGTGCACGCAAGTACCAACGGGAGGGCGGCTTCAGGGCCACCGTGGGCTAGGCCCAGGCTTAATGCCAAGAATATAAACAAGAACCAGGAGACAGAAGCCCCTGTGTGATGGAGCTTAGAGAAGCAGGCCACCCCAGGGGAGAGGGAGAGGTCAGCCCTAACACCAAGTCCATTCACTTCCCAAGAGCCCCTGCTTTATAAGCAGCAACTGAGCTAAAAGGTTGACCAGTTGCCATGAGGATAAGTTCTAGAGGAAACCAAACAGAACAGGGGACCAAGCAGAGCTAAGTCCATCGTGGGCAGATGGTCACTGAGGGCCTCTCCAAAGTGACACTGAAAAGGAGCTGGAGGACCCCAAGCAGAACATAGCAGTATTGCAAGAAGCCAGGAGCTATCAGGAAGCCATGTGGTTGGAGCCCAGGAGCAGGAGGAGCAGGGAGAGAGTGGCCTGCACAGTAGGCCATAGCAAGGGCTCAGGGTATGCAACGTGGGCTTTATTCCAGTTAGTGGAAGACAAAAACGAGGCTCAGCAAAGTTAACTATCATCCAGCTATCAAGTTGCCCAAGTGACCAAGCCAAAATCTGCCGGGTCTATTGAAAAAGACCACAGGACAAATTTTCATGGCTCTACCTACGGATCAGGAGCTGGGCAGCTGCTCCAATATGAAATATACCACTCAAATTATTGATGGCAATCATTTTTCTTTATTTATTTTGTGTATATGTGCTGGGGAATGCATGCCACAGCACACATGTAGAGGTCAGAGGGCTCTTATGGGAATTAGTTCTTTCCTTCTACCATGTGGGCCCTGGGGACCAAACTCAAGTCACCAGCCTTGGCACCTTTACCCACTGAGCCATCTCCTTGGCCCTGTTTATTTATTTTGGGGCCTAACATCTTAACACATCTCAGTCTGGCCTCAAACTTGCTAGGCAGCCAAGGATGACCCTGAACGCATAATCTTTCTGTCTCCACCTCCTGCGTGCTGGGATTCCAGGTGTGCACTGCCACATCTGGGTTATGCAGTGCCAAGGATGGAGCCCAGGGCTTCATGCACACTAGACAAGCACTCTTCTGATGAGACCACATCCTCCACCCCTAACAACCATACACATGGGCGTGCACACACACACACACACACACACAGAGACACATGCACACACTCATACATGTACATTCACACACGCACACATTGTAATCTTTTTATTTTAGAAAGAAGACCTTGGTGCAAGAATCTGAGTGGCTGGGGACAAGAACAAAAGGCTGTAACAGGTGAGGGGACAGAATTTGAGGCAAAGAAGTACCTTACTTAGTATTACTAAGTTGTGAAACACAGTGACCAAAAGCAAGTTGGAGAGGAAAAGGTTTGTTTGGCTTACACTTCTACACCACAGTCCATGGTCTCCTTGGGGTTACATCCATGCATGCCCTGGTGTCTTCTCCCTCCTTTTTCTTTCTTCCTCCTTCGAAGATTCTGCGGTGTTCCGTTTCCTGCCAGAAAGGAGGGCTGCGTGTGGAGATGTGGGATCTGGGTCCCAGCTTCCTCCCCTCGGAACCCTGTGCCAGCAAATCAGGCGAACCTGTGGAACCCTCCTCGACTCTGCGCAAGAAGCAGCCTCAGCCCTGATGGTCAGGTTACCTCAGACTGCCCTGTTCCCCGCACCCTGCTCTGGCTCTCGCTCTGAACCCTCTACTGGGAATAGAGGGGTGCAGGTGGGCCAGCCCACATACCCACTGTCAGGGTGCACACCACACTTGAGTTCCAAGACCTTGGTGGGAGCTTGCTGGGAACCCTTACAGCCAACAGAGGGCGCAATGTGCACAGAAATTTGGCTACTGGCTGGACCTCCCCTGCTGCCTGGGAGAGGACTGGTTCATTCTTCTCTCTTTTATCCCAGTTCTCACCCCATCTACTTCACCATCATATACGTTCCTATAAGCCAAGAGCATGCACGCATTTTTTTAGTTTTATTCTTAATACTTTTTGTTTGTTTTTTTTTTGTTTGTTTTTTTTTCAAGTCAGGATTTCTCTGTGTGGCCTTGGCTGTCCTGGAACTCACTCTGTAGACCAGGCTGGCCACCAACTCAGAAATCCACCTGCCTCTGTCTCCCGAGTGCTGGGATGAAAGGCGTGTGTCATCAACACCCGGTTACTTTTATTTGTTTGTTTGTTTGTTTGTTTTTTAAATACAGGGTTTCACTATGTAGCCCTGGCTAGTTTGGAACTCACTATGCAGACATGCTGCCCACAAACTCCGGCCTGCCTTGGCCTCGGCCTCGGCCTCCCCAGAGATGCTAAACTAAAAGCACATGCTACCCCACCCATCTCTCTTTTCTAGTATTTGTGATGGTGAGTGTTGTCCACCTGACATAACCTAGACTCACTTGGGAGACAGGCCAGGGCACACCTCGGGGGTTATCTTGATTAGATTACCGGAGCAGGCAGACAGACTTCAACTGTGGGTGGACTCATTCCCAAGGCAGAGGATTATGAACTGTGTAATGGAGGGACCTGAGGTGACCAGCAGCTCACATTCATTGCTCTCTGATGGGGAAAGTGCTTCTGTGTATGTGTTTGTCTTATTGGATGGTAAATAAAGTACTCTTTGGCCAATGAGGCAGCAAGTTAGGCCGGACTAGGAGTCGAGGAGGATTCTGGGAAATGTAGTAGAGATCCAGGCAGGAAGTGACATAGCAGGCAGACTCATATATAAGCAAGGACATGAAGGAAGTTGCCTCTCTTCCCTTCTCTCTTCCTCCTGGTCTCTGCTCTGGAGTCACCATGTGATCCGCTGGCAAGAGAGGGCGTCAGCGGAAGGCGTCCTCTATAAGATAAGTCATATAAAATATATAAATTTATGATATTTAAGACTGAGATAGCATATAAGAAATCCTAGTCATCGGCCAAGCAGCATTTGTACCTAATATAAGTCCCTGTGTGTTATTTGGGACCTTAACGTGGTGGCGGGCAGAACTTGGGCAGCCTGGCAGAAAGTGCCCACGTGGCCACAGGGCTCCGGCTTTGGAAGAAAGACTTACTGTTACAGCTCTCAGCTTCCTGACTGTGTGTGCCTTGAACTGTGAGCTACAATACACCCTTGCGCCATAAAGTTGCTTCTGTCTGAGTATTTTATCACATCAACAGGAAAAGAAACTAATACAGGACGTTCATGGTGCTTCCTTTTCCACTCTTATTTTTAAGACATAGTCACATTGTGGAGGGCCTCACACCTGTGTACACTCTCTAACAGGTACCCAGGCACCCTACAGCCCCGAGCATCCTCACACACCCCTCATCACAGAGTTTGAATAGGATGAAGAACTGTTGGGTTACAGGACATTCATTTACATTAAGTACCCAGGATGGCCAATGACTCTTCTACCTACCTGATTCTTGAAGGGTCCAGTGGTCTCCACGGACTGCTCTTGTTGTCACCCTTCTTACCACCTGGCTCACGTCCTCTTGGCTCAAGCCTTAGGGAGACGCAGAGCCACTGGCCCTGAGGGCTCTGTTAAGTTGTCTTACATTGTAAAGCAGACCCCTGCCCTCTCGTGGGCTTTCTAGTACACAGCAGTTGAGTACTAGCCAAACCAGTGCTGGCTAGTGAATTCCACAGGCCTCAGGAGGGGGCTTTCCCACTGCAGAACCCAGCTGGCCCTTTCCTCTTCTACAGAGCTGCCCCAGTCTTCTGAATTTCCCCACCCACAGTTCTTCCTCCATCCACCCTTTTCAAGTGATCCGTGCTTCCCAGACCCCTAATCCCTGGATATAAACAGTGAAGTAAGTAGCACCTCCTCCTGGCCTCTGCCAATAGGGTCTCCCACTTAGCCAGCCCAGCTTCCCTGCAAGTCCTTGGCTGGAACCAGACACAGTCTCAAAGTCCTTAGCTCAACTGTCACTCAAGGAGAGCTCAAATATTTGAGAGGGGGTGCTGAGAGAGCAACACTGGGTATGATAGGTTAAACACCACTCGTGCTGGATCTTTGCTCTAGCCTGCCTTGTCACCAGGGCCCTCGAGTTCATCGTTGCCATCTCGACTTCACAAATAAGTGGCTAGGGGCTTGCAGGGTTAAGGGACCTGCCTGGGGTTGTCGGCAGATCACTGTCAAGGTCAGGTCTTGAACACAGGCTTGTGGGAGAGAAAAACGGCCTTCCACTCCACACCATTCCCTTCTGAATCCTGTCCCCTTCCTTCTCTCAGGCCCCCAGGTGAACGTCGAGTTTTTAAAATCGGTTGTAAGCTCATAAATAATACAGGAATACATTCTCCTTCTTAAAAACTTAAAGTACTCAGGGGCCTGAGAGATGGCTCAGCAGCTAAGAGCACTGGCTGCTCTTCCAGAAAACCTGGGTTCAATTCCCAGCACCCACATGGCAGCTCACAACTGTCTGTAACTCCAGTTCCAGGGGACCCGATGCCCTCACATAGACATACACTCAGGCAAAACAACAGTGCATATGTGTGTGTATTTGCCAATACATATTGGGTTGGGGGGCACGGGCAGCAAGGAGCTTCAAGAGAGGGTTTTTCTGTGTGGCCTTGGCTGTCCTGGAACTCACTTTGTAGACCAGGCTGGTCTCAAACTCATAGAGATCTGCCTGCCTCTGCCTCATAAGTGCTAGGACTAAAGGCTTGTGCCACCACTTCCTGGCACAAATAAATAAATTTATTAAAAGTAAAAATAAGAGGCCAGACATGGAATTCCAGCAATGAGGAAGCAGAGGCATGTGGGTTTCTATGAGTTCAAGGCCAGCCTGGTCTACACAGTGAGTTCTAGAACAGCCAAAGCTATATAGTGAGACCCTGACTCAAATAAATAAATGAACAAACAGATAGATAAACCATAAGATTGAGTGGAACATGGTGGTGGACTCCCAACACTCAGGAGGCAGAAGCAGGCAGATCTCTGTATGTGAGAGAGTTCAGACTAATCAATCTATATAGTAAGTTCTAGGCCTGCCAGGGCTGCATAGTGAGACCCTGTTTATAAAAATTAAAATTAAATCTGGGCAGTGGTGGTGCACAGCTTTAATCCCAGCACTCGGGAGGCAGAGGCAGGTAGATCTCTGTGAGTTTGAGACCAGCCTGGTCTACAGAATGAGTTCCAGGACATCCTCCAAAGCCACAGAGAAACCCTGTCTCAAAAAACCAAAATAAATAAATAAATAGAAATTAAATTAAATAAAAAATAAGGACTTGGGAAGTGGCTCAGTAGAGTATTTGCCTAGAATGTGCAAGACCCTGTGTCAATTCATGTCTAGAACCACACAAAGACATGCAAAGATAGACACAGATAATACTATTGATATGACTATCTTATCTAAGACCAGGCCCTCCTCTCCCTAAGGAATTCCTGCTACTAACAGTTTGAGTGCCACAGTCCAGTGCTTTTTATATGCCTATATACAGCTTTTCTGTAACTATAAGAATGAAGTAAGGCCTGTGCTTCTTGGCCCTGGTGGGTGGAAGACACCCACAGGCCCATCTGGTACCTCAAGTGGACACCATTACAATGAGCAAATATATGGTGGAGAAATGGGAGAGAAAGAGAAGCAGAAAAGTTCATGTGCTGTGGAGAGAGGCGGAACTGTAGAAGCAAAGGCAGTGAGGAACAGACTAATGTGGGTGGCCGGTGCTGCCACCCAGGGCCATGGTGACATCCGGGCCTGCATAGCTGCCAAGGACCATGTCTAGGTTCATGGTTCTACAGCCACTGGCAGTGGTGGTGTCCATGGCCTGTGCTGTCACCAAAGACCACATAGATGCCCTGGGGGTAAGCCACCACTTGTGGCCATGTTGGTATCAAGGCTGTGCAGCCACTGGGACCATGCACATCTGGGTGGCCTGTGCTGTCACCTGGGGCCAAAGTGCTAAGGGCCACATCTGGGTCCATGGTCCTGACAAGATTGAGGTCTGTATTGATGTCCATGGCCTGTGTTGCTACCAAAGGCCACACAGATGCCGAGGGTCTAGGCCACCACCTGTGGCCATGTTGGTGTTCAAGGGCACCAGGCCCATGTTACCCTCCAGGGACCATGTGATCCAGGCATATTGAAATCCAAGGGCCACATTCTGAGCTCCAGCCCTGTCCCTGGATGGCTGCTGCAGCAGGAGAGCTGGCCCTACCCCTCATGGGAGGACTGACCGGCTCTTGGTTTGTTTTTTTGTTTTGTTTTGTTTTGGGTTTTTGTTTGTTTGCTTGGGGGTTTTATTTTGGTTTGGTTTGGTTTGGTTTTTGGTTTTCCAAGACAGGGTTTCTCTGTAGCTTTGGAGGCTGTCCTGGAACTTGCTGGAGGCCTGAGGGTAGGTGTGTGGGGGTTTCTAGCCCCCAACATCACACCTAAAGTTACCTATGTGTGCCTCTGCAAGTATTAACTATGCTGAGGGCAGTGCCCATAACCATCCCAGGTTTCAAGTTCTTGGTGGCCTCCTGGAAGCCAAGAGAAAGGACCTGTTCCAGCTGGACTGTGGTGCACACTCAAGGTGACAAAAAAGCATGACGGTCCTGTCTCCATCTTTGCATTACAGTATGGAAAGGACGAGGCAGGGGGCTCTCTGCTCCTCCAGGGAAACCTTTGGACAAGCAATTAACACTGGAGCCTTGGTTTCCATGAAATGACATGGAGCCGTTGTGGAGAGCTGCCAAACTTGGTGCTAATTCCATCACACACTGTCTGCATTACCTGACCTTAGACATAGGTAGGCAACTGTTTTAAGGGAAGCCTGGACCAAAATCTGTCATGGAATAATTAGGAGCAGTGAAGCAAAGTATTGGTGACACACATCTAGAATCCCAGCACTTGGGAGGTGAAGCAGGCAGATTAAGAGTTCAAGGTCATCCTATGCTGAGACCTTGTCTCAAAAAAAAAAAAAAATGGTGAGATGGGGTTGTAGCCTAGTTGTCAGAGTACTGGGAGCCCTGGGTTTGCTCCCCAGCACTGTATAAATCTACAGTAGTTGTGCACATCTGTAATCCCAACATTTAGGAGGTGGAAGCAGGAATATCAGGGCTTCAAGGTCATCTTTGGCTATATAATGAGTCCCATGCCAGCCTGTACTACATGGTACTGTCTAAAGATGAAAGGGAGAGAGAGAGAGAGAGAGAGAGAGAGAGAGAGAGAGAGAGAGAGAGAGAGAGAAAACAGAAAAAAAAAGACCTAGGAACAATGACACCAGGCAAACTACTGACCTGACTCTGGTTGTATCACAACAGTGTGTGGCTGCAGGGCCCACCCTGGGCCTGGACAGGCTTTCAGGAACACCTCTGACTGGAACAGTGTGTGTGGGTACCACGTGTATGCACCAGGAGACAGTCATAGTCTGCACTGCAACCGTGTGTGCTGATATACATGTGTGAACACCAAAGGCAGACCCAGAGGAGGGCAGAGTGGTCAGAGAGGCAGCAATGCCCCCCATGGGGCATTTCCAGGCTGGTGGGCATTGTTTGGTCCTTGCTACATGCTCACTTTGTCAACCCTGGAGGAGCTCATGGGGACAAAAAAACAAGACAGCTGCATTTGAGTTGGAGATGCAAGCACTGGCATTTGTTCTAAATGCCACGGACACCAAAGGACATGCCTCCTGCCCTCTTGAGTCAGGCATGCAGGTCAGTGTCACCCCATGTGTGGCACCCAGAGACAGAAGTATGTTTAAGACCCAGAAAACCATGGCTGGAGACACAGCTCAGTTGGTAGAGTGCTTGCTTAGCATATACAAAACCCTGGGATAGAGTCCCAGCATCGCAAGAACCAAACATGGTATGACCACCACCACAAAAGTAGGAGGACCAGTTCGGACCATCCTCCTACAAACAGAGAGTTCAACGCCAGCCTGGGCCACGACTCAGTCCTGAACATCATGACCCCTGCTGCAGCACACACCCAACATGGCTCCGGCTGCCTGCTCTCCTATTCTGTCCCACACACATGGCCACAGAGCCCAGCTAGACAAAATCTTGCTCTAGCAGATGGGAAGTCACAGAGCTCTGCCTGTCATTGCCTTTGGCGGCTGTTCCTCATCTATCCCACCCCACCTCCCGCCTCTACAGCTTCAGCATCCTGAACCCCCTCCACACACATTTCTGTTCTAAACATGTATGGGTGTTTTGCCTGCATGTATGTCTGTGTAGCACTTGAAGTCCTGGTGTCCGTGGGGGCGAGAAGGGGACATTGTATTCCCTGGAACTGGAGTGACAGATAGCTGTGAGCCTCTGTATGATGCTGAAATCAAACTGCTCTTAACTGCTGAACCATCTCTCCAGCCTCCTGGGGCTTTTTGATTTTTTGTTTGTTTTTGTTTGTTTATTTTTGCTTACTTGTTTTTGTTTTGAGATAGAGTCTTGCTATGCAGATCAGGTTAGTCTGGAGTTTACAGTGAAGTCCAGGCTGGCCTCAAATTCATTTCAATCCTCCTGCCTCAGTCTCCTGTGTTCTGTGATTATAGACACACCCAGCAACACACTTACCTCCCGACTCCTGTCAGTCTTCCTGCCTCACTAGCTCAAGGAATAGTCCTTCTTTCACTTTCTCACATTCCCTCAAGACTCCCCCTCTGCTGGGTCTTTCTGCACCAGTCTCCTTCATCTCCCTTCCTCCAGCTTTGTCCCTCACTAAAGTATGGCCACACTTCGTAAGCAGCCCAGCCCCAGCATGGCTTAGCTCAGCATCTTACAGGCGGCATCCCACCTCCACCACCACCTCAGACTCTGATGTCTGTAGCACAGCGCAAAACCCAGTCATGTGGACACAACCTGCCTTGGGTGGCCCCTGGAAACATGAGAAGACATGGAGTACATGCTTAGAGGGGGCCACAGGTAGGGACAGTCACCAAACATGGCCAGTGCTGCTGTGACCTTTGGCAACACAGAACCACCAACAGCGAACAGAGATAACCAGCGATAAACAGTCCAAGGACAGTGTCAGACAGTTTCATGGTCCCCATTGAAGCACCCTCCTGGGTTAACAAAGTGACTCAGCCCCTAAAAGCATTTGCCATGCAGGCCTGATGGCTTGAGTTTGATCACCAGAACCCGCAGTGGGAGGGGAGAATTGAATCTTGAGAGTTGTTCTCTGACCTCCAGTCATGCACCATGGCACATGGGTGGCACACACGATGACGATGATGATGATAATCTTTGTTTTGTTTTTCGAGACAGGGTTTCTCTGTGTAGCCTTGGCTGTCCTGGAACTCCCTCTGTAGACCAGGCTGGTCTCAAACTCACAGAGATCTGCCTGCCTCTGCCTCCCAAGTGCTGGGACTAGAGGTGTGTGCCACCAGTGCCCAGCAATAATATTTTTAAAGCAACACTCAGTCTAAGTCAATAAGTCCTTGACTCCACCCCTCCTGGGGTTTCCATCTCTCCACCTCCACCCAGCACCTTGACTCCCCAACACAGCTTGTTCGACTTCATCCCAGAGGGTCAGTTTCACCAAGTGGAGATTTCACCACAAAGTATCAGGAACGTGCTGGTGGTGGCACACACCTTTGAAACCCTGTCTCAAAAAAAAAAAAAAAAAAAAAAAACCAAGCCAAAAAAAAGAAGTGTTGAGAATGAAACACAGATTACCCCTGGGACTTCCCCCGACTAAATACACAGACTTCTAGCACTTTCTGTGTTTAACCAATTACCAAGGGGCCCTCAGGGTGTCTGTATATGTGTCTGTGTATATGTGTTTGTCTGTGTTCCTTTGTGTGTGTGTCTGTGTGTGGTATGTGGTGTGTGTCTGTCTGTGTGTGTGTCTCTCTCTGTGTGTATGTATATTTCTATGTGTATGTGTGTCTGTATATGTATGTGTCTCTGTGTGTGTATGTATGTTTCTTCTGTGGCGTGTGTGTCTCTGTGTCTGTGTGACTGTCTGTGTGTATGTATGTGTATGTATGTGTCTCTATGTGTGTGTGTATGTGTGGGTGTGTGGTATGTGGTGTGTCTCTGTGTGTGTGATACTTAGAGGGTGACAAAGGCCAACGTTTGGTGTCATTCTCAAGATGACATTCATCCACCTTGTTTTTTTGAGACAAGGCTTCTCACTGGTACCTGGAATTCAGTGACTAGGACTAGACTGTGGCCTGTGAGCCCCAGGGATTTGCCCGTCCCTGACTCTGCAGCTCAAACACGTGACACTAGGCCAGGCTTTTAACATGGGTGCCGGGAATCAGCTTCATGTCCGTACTGAAGGTGAGTCCTTTACAAAGTGAGCTACCAGCCAGCAGCCCCCTCAGGAGAGCCCACCCATCCATGGGAAGTTGCTCCCCTCTCCACAGCCCTCTCTTTTGTTGACTTCACACAGCTCATCTTCCCTGCCCTTCTCAGCAGTGCTCCTGACCAATCTCAGACAGGTGTGGAGACCACCTCTGACCCCATCCCCTCCCCACACCACCTCAGCTGCCTTGACCCAGCACTCTCACCAGTGACAACCCTTCTCTGTCCCTAGGCAGGCTTCACTGTGCGGTTGCTCACTTCCTCTTTTTTGTTTCTTAATGAGTCACTTATTTTTATTATGTGCCTTTATTGGGGTTTTATCTGCATGCATGTTTTTGTGAGGTGACAGATCCCTGGAACTGGAGTGACAGATAGTTGTGAGCCTCCATGCGGGTGCTAGGAATTGAGCCCAGGTCCTCTGGGAGAGCAGTTAATGCCCTTAACCACTGGGCATTAACCTCTGTCCAGCTCCAGCCCATTTCCTCTTAAAGCCTCACCTCCCTGCTGCCAGGACTCCACTTCCCCAGTCTCCCCTTCCTGACTGGCCCTTCTCTCACTCGTCTCTTCCCCTTCTTAGGTATTTCCTTGAAGTACCACCTACATCCTGACACCTCAGAAATCTCTCACTCACATCTCTCAGGCCTTGGATGAAGTAGACCTCACTGCCCCTGATTCTCAAACTAGTACCAGTCACGACTCCCTTCCTCCATCTCTCTCCACTCCCAGGATCCTAGACTCCACGGGGAGTCTGTCCCTAACCCAGGCAGGGCCTAGTAGACCCTCACCAACTTCTACCCCCTGTCATTATTTTTAAATATTTTTTAATTAGATGTTTATATTTCATGTGGTTATTTTGCCTGCTGTATGTCTGTTGCATCACATGCATGCTTGATGCCTGAGGAGACCAGAAATGGGCATCAGATCCCTGGGAACACAAGTTATAGGTGCTTGTGAACCACCATGTGGGTGCTGAGTATTGAGCTGGCTCCTCTGCAAGAGTAGCCAGTGCTCTAAACCACTGAGCTGTCTCTATAGCCACCTCCTGCTGTTCTTGAAGTCCTTCCCATTCCAGCCTTGGGAATGCAGGAAGCTCTGTGGGTTGAAGGCTGCAGTATGGACAGGCACATGGGTGTGCTTGATTTAGAGTCCACAGCCCAAAGGAGGGGCTGCTTCTCAGTGGAAGGGTCCCAGCAGGCAGCCCATGGCCCAGGCCACACAGCAAGCAGACCAGACCTCTCCATAGACTGCAGAAGAGCAGCCAGAGACAACCTGTCCACCTCCCCGTCATTCACTGAACTGGCCACACTTCCCCAATAGTCCTGCCCTGTCCCGGCTCCACCCCAGTGATGCCCCTCACATTCTCCTGTCCTATGGAGGGATTCTGGACACAAACTCAGTGCTTCACTAGCTTGTGTTGCCTTCAGCGTTTGGATACCTAGCATCACTCGGCAATGACAAGTTTCCTCAAACTGCTAAATACCTATTCCCACTCCCCATTATTCCTCCCCCTTGGTTTTTCGAAACAGGGTTTCTCTGTGTAGTGCCCCAAACTCAGAGCACAAAGCCGAGCAACAATGGGTCACAGCTGTGGCTCTCACACAGGCCACAGGCCTGCCTGTGCCAGCTCACCATCACCACTCTGAATCACAAACTATAGGTGGGTCTCAATACAGTCTGTTCGTTGTCACATCTGTGGCTTTGGCTGGGGTAGAGGATACTGGCACTTAACCCTGTCAATTGACGAAATCTAACTAGACTCTGGCAGTCTTCTCCAAAGTCCTCATTGTCCTTGCAGGTTGATGGCTACTGCACATACATGGTGTCTTGACACCATCGTAGAATGTAATGTTCCTGGGGGCAGGGAAGCCCCTCCCAGGAACCTCTTTAGAGGAGGAGCTATATCCTGCCCACTGGGAGCCCATAATGAACGTTCGAATCAGGCAAGAGCAGAGCAGACACCAGGTGGAGCCCCTGGGACAAACTTGGAGCATCTGTGGGCAGCGTTAACCAAGGGAGTATTTTCAAAGGGGTGGCCGGTGTGGATGGTGCATGGCTCTGGGGCCCAGCCCCTGGGCAACACAGGCACTTGTCTGCAGAGTACTGTGACATGACCAGGGCTGTAGCCAGCCCTAAAGGGGAACAGAAGCCGGTGGCAAACACCCCAGCCTTTTCTCTTCTTGTCTCCAAGCTCCTGCTCAGTCTCCCCAATGTACAGCAGTGTGGAAAGAAATGGGACAGGTCTGAGGGTCTATTTAAGACACCCAACCTGGACTTCGTAAGTGCCTGTTAACAGAACTTCATTGATGAGAAATCTGAGCAAGACCCCATAGGATGATTGGTCACCTCTTCAGACAGCAAGGGACACGGGGCCACCTGTGAGCTTATGCTGGGAATTAAAGGCAGAAATCCTAGGAGTGGAGCAGGACAGGGGACAAATAAGAGGTCCCTAAGTAGGGCTGCTGCCCTCCACCTCAGTGCTGCAGGGACCACTGAGCAGAGCTACTCATCACCCAGCATCTAACTGGCTTCAAGGCCTGGGATTTACAGGGGAGGATGGGGCTTGGGGAGGCAGAGACAACCCACCACTGCTGTGGGAGAAGTCTTACACTCTTTTCTTGGTTACTCAACAAACATGGAGACCCTTTCCTTGCTGGGTCATGAGAGCACTGTGATGAGCAGGCATGGGGCACAGGCCCTGAGGAGGCAGAGGACCCGTTTCCTTGGCCACAGTGGATGGCCAAGTGACAGGTGACAAGAAGCAGAGCTGTGAGAGAGGCAGGCAGGCAACCTCCAGTGGGAAGCACGGTCTTCAGCTTGGACTAGAAGATAATCTAAGAGGCAACCAGAAGAATAACAAGTATCTTGGTGGTCCTCTAAAAGGCACGTCCGCAAAACAATTTTAATAGCCGGGAGGAACCTTACCAAGAAACATTTCAGCACATGTCAGTGCAGCTGAAAAGGGCCGGGGTTACAAGGTGAGATGGTCCAGATCTGGAAATCCCAGCCTGCCACTAGGCCGGTAGTCCCTGAGCTCTGGTCAGCCTGGGTGTTCTCTCCTTACATCAGGCATATAAACATCAGAGTACTGATTTGAGGACCACTTGGAAGACAGGATGTAAAATGGCAAAACGGCACAACCCCTCCCTCTAGGAAACTGCTTTCTCCTCTCTGCTCCTGTTTAGTATATGCTAGTATATATGTGTGCATAATATATATGTGTGTGTGTGTGTGTTAGTATGTGCTTAGTATATATCAGCAGTATATACTACACAGTCAGGGTGAAAGAGGCATGGCTTCTAGTCCCAAGAATTGGTGGTACAGGATGTTGCTAGATTCTCACAAAAACTTATATAGCATGCAAAGATGGGGGCAGCCCTCGGATGGAGGAGGAACAGGTGTGTAGAGTTGTGGAAGGCAGAGTAGCTCCTTCTACAAGAGGGCAGAATGTGGGATTGAAGTTGGTTCTCAGTGTGCTTGCCTCGCATGTGTGAAGCCCTGGGTTCTCTCTCCAGCACCACAGAAACCAGGAATGGGTGTAACCCCAGCACTTGGGAGTCACAGGCAGGGTGATCACAAGTTGAAGGTTATTATGGGCTACACAGCCAAGTTATTTTGGGTTTCTTTTTTCTTTTGTGTGTGTGTGTGTGTGTGTGTGTGTGTGTGTGTGTGTGTGTGTGTTTGTTTTGTTGTTGTTGTTGTTTTGTTTTTCAAGACAGAGTTTCTCTGTGGCTTTGGAGGCTGTCCTGGAACTAGCTCTTGTAGAGCAGGCTGGTCTCGAACTCACAGAGATCCACCTGCCTCTGCCTCCCGATTAAAGCCTTGTGCCACCACCGCCAGGCCTTACACAGCCAAGTTTAAGGCCAGCCTGGTATACATGAGACCCTGTCCCAATTTTTTTCATTCATTCATTCATTCACTCTCACTCACTCACTCATTCATTCATTCATTGTTTTTTAAGACAGGGTCTCATTGTGTAGCCCCAGCTGCCATGGAACTCACTTTGTAGACCAGGCTGGCTTTGAACTCAGAAATTCAATTGCCCCTGCCTTCCAAGTGCTGGGATTAAAGGCAATCACCACCACCTAGCTGACAACTATCTTTTTTTGTTGTTGTTTGTTTTTGTTTTGAGACATGGTTTCTCTGTTAGGCCCTGGCTGTCCTGGAATTTGCTTTGTAGACCAGGCTGGCCTCCAAAACACAGAGTGCTGCCTGCCTCTGCCTCCCGAGTGCTGGGATTAAAGATGTGTGCCACCACCTCCCAGCTATAGGTAGAAAAAAAACAACTTTAGTCTGTCAATAAACTTGTTTATAGGGGCTAGAGAGATAGATGGCTCAGTGGTTAAGAGCACTGGCAGCTCTTCTGGAGGACCCTGTTCAATTCCCAGCTCACATGGCTGCTCACAACTGTCTGAAACTCCAGTTCCAGGGGATCCAACACTCTCACACAGACATACATCCTTGTCCATATGCAACACACTACAGCCAGGCACTGTGGCATGGGACTAGTCCCAGACCAGGGTACCTGAGGCAGGAAGATTAGAGCAATTTCAAAGCCAGCTTGCTCTATATATGGTGTCTCAGGCCATCCAGAGCTATTTACCAAGACCCTGTCACCAGTGAAAACATACAGACAGACAGACAGACAGACAGACAGACATCTTTATGGGAACTGAAGAACACTGAATCGAATTTGTGGTAGCATGATGTCATTTCCCTTCATTGTAACTCTTCTTTATTTTCATTTTCTATATGTCCCGTGCCTGAGCCTGGCACTGTTGATTAACATCCAAGACTCCATATGAACAAATGCTGTCAGTTTGAGTCCTCCTTCCATCCACTTGAGACACAGACCCTCATCCAGCCTGAGGTGATGGCTGCCCTCACCACCCATGGGCCGTCTTTCCCCTCACTGTGAACTCTTGATCATAGTAACTTATGTGTAAGCAGAAGCAGTGGAGGCTAGGAAGATGTTTAAATTTGGAGAAGTAACTGGTTACAGCAGGGTGTGTGGTGCACCCCTGGGGTCCAGCACTTAGGAGGAAGATGCAAAAGATTAGTTCAAGATAATCATTGGCTACAAAGCAAGTTTTCTGGCATGAGCTATGAGACCCTGTCTCAAAAGCCCAGAGCAGGGCCAGAAAGATTACTCAGGGGAAACAGGCACTTATCTAAGAGCTGATGACTTGAGTTCACACGTGTTGTGGGATGTACTGGTACACACACACACTCACACACACACACACACACACACACACACACACACACACTCACACACACACTCACACACACACACACACACTCACACACACTCACACACACACTCACACACTCACACACACACTCACACACACACACACTCACACACACACACACACACTCACACACACACACACGCACACTCACACACACACACACACACACACACACACACACACACACACACACACACACACACACACACACACACACACACACACACGGTTTTTTAAGATAGTGTAAGTTGGTGGTGTACACCTTTAATCCCAGGACTCTGGGTGCACATGAGGAAGATCTCTGTGGAGTTCCAGGTCAGCCTGGTCTACTAATTGAGTTCCATACCAGCGAGGGCCACACAATAAGTAAGACCGTATCTCAAAAGAGAGAGAGAAGGGAGAAGGGAAAGCAGCTTTCAGTTAACGCTCCTTTTTCATACCTCGTCCTGGAATAGATATCAAAGTTAAAGCCAAAACGTCACATTATCAAAGGTTCTCTCCAAGAAACACATCGATTCTCTGCATAGAAATGCAGACTCAGTTTAACTGGGTTATCAATCTAGACTTGGCACAGGAAGTCACCCTGAGTAGGAAGCCTGAGGCACCCAGTCAGTGTGCAGTGTGGGCAAAGTCTGTGGAGGTAATATCTATCTGGAACTGGAAGCCCTGCCTAGCACAGGTACTTGTTAGCACTCTGGAAATGTCTAAATGCCAACCCTATGCTAGACCCTTGTATGAAGACTCCTAAATTGGGAGTCCGAGAGCCAGTTGTGGTAATACAAACCTATGATCCCAGCCCTTGGGAACTGGAAGCAAGAGGATCAGAAGTTCAAGGTCATCCTGACCTGCATTGGGTGTTTGGGGCCAGCCTGGGCTGCACAAGACCATGTCTCAACAAACAACAACAACAAAATTAATTAATTAATTAATTAATTAATTAATTAATAAAATATAGAGCTCTAATCTTTTTCATTGTTGTTTCTAGACAGGGTTTCTCTGTGTAGCTTTGGAGTCTGTCTTGGAATTCTGTAGACCAGGCTGGCCTCAAACTCACAGAGATCTGCCTGCCTCTGCCTCCCAAGTGCTGGGATTAAAGGTGTGGGCCACCACTACCAGGCTCTTTTTTCTTTTTTGAAGATTTATTTCATTTTGCATGTATGAGTGCTTTGCTTGCAAGTGTGCATACCACAGATTTCTGGTGCTCTCAAGGGTTTATAAGAGGGTATTGGATCCCCTGGAACTGGAGTTACCAGCAGTTGTAAGCCACCCTGTAAGTGTTAGGAGTCTTTTACAAGAGCAGTAAATGCTCTTAGTCACTGATGCACCTCTCCAGCCAAGAGATGGAGCCCTAACCTTAACACTGAGCTCTTGGTTCTTTGTCTATCTACTGATAGAGCAGAAGTGAACAGGACAGACTGAGTTTGCACTAAGGGCACTTCCCAAACTCCACAGGTTATAAGAAGCACCATGCAGTAAGGCAAGAGTGACCAAGGGATCTCTTGGAACCAGAAATATAGCTGGTTGTGAACGACACAACCTGGGTGCTGGGAGCTGAACTCAGGACCCCTGGGAAAGCAACAAGAGCTCTTAACTGATGAGCCATCTCTCTAGCCCTCTTTAATTTTCTTTTACACTTATTTATCTAGTGTGTGCATGCAAAAGGACAGCTTCCAGGGTTCTCCTCTTCCACCATGCGGCTTCCAGGGATCCAACCCAGGTTGTCAGGTTCAATGGCCAATGCCTTTACCCACTATGCCATCTCACTGGCCCCAGTTTACCATCTTTAAAACTGGGATTTCAGTCAAGCATGGTGGCACACACCTTTAATCCCAGCACTCAGGATGCAGAGGCAGGTAGATCTCTGAGTTCGAGGACAGCTTGGTCTACAGAGAGAGTGCCAGGACAGCCAGGACCATACAAAGAAACTCTTGTCTCAAAAAACCGGAAAGAAAGGAAGGAAGGGAGGGAGGGAGGGAGGGAGGGAGGGAGGGAGGGAGGGAGGGAGGGAGGGAGGGAGGGAGGAGGGAGGGAGGGAGGGAGGGAGGGAAACAGAATGACGAACACTTACACTTCACTCACTTCTCTACACTCTAGGTTCCCAGCCCCAGAAACGGTTTCATCTACAGAGGGCAGTCTTCTCACTTTAACTAACCTTATTAAAACAATCTCCTACCCAGGCATGCCCAAGCCGCCCATCTCCCAGGTGAGTCCAGATCTCAGCAAGCTGACACGTGAGTTAATCATTACAGCACCTAGACAAAAGCACTGTGGGATGTAGGCTGTGCAAGGCTTCTAACAATCATGTTGTTCAGAAGCCAGGGGCCCAGATGAGGAAGGACTTAGGACTAAATGGAAGAGACAGCAGTGAGGAGGCCCTCCTGTGGTGTCCCAGGCTGTGAGGAACAAAGGGCACAGAGAGGTCGCCACACAGCATCCCAAACACCTTGCCTCCTGTGCACACTCAGCCTGGCCTCACTGTGCCCCAGGCTGTCACCTCCTCACTAGCAGCCTTGGTTTGCTTGGTTTTCAACAAGTTCAGCTTCTTAGGCTAGTCCCATCCACAGGGTTTTGTTATCTGTTTTGGGAGAGTTTTTTGTTGTCTTGAGACTTCAGTTCTGTTCTGAAATAAACTGTCTTTAAGGTCCATAGGTCAGATAACTATAACAAAACTTTGACTTGGAGAAAGGTCCCTTTTGCATCTGAGCATTGAATTTAAAAGGAAAAAAAAAAAAATTAAGACAGGGTCTCATGTAGCCCAAGCTGGCTTTAAACTCAGTGTGACCAAGGATGACCTTAAACTCCTGATCTTGCCTCCTCCTCCTGAGAGCCAGGATTACAGGCAAGGTAAACCACACTTGGTGTGGACTTCACGAATGCTAAGCAAGCACTTGGCCAAGTGAACTCCATCCCAGGCCCCGAGCACGGAATCCTGCAATGGAGAATTCCAATCCTCACAGACTGACAGACTCCTGTAGAAGCTTGGTCCCCAGCTGTTGGCACTGTTTGGGAGGGCCTAGTGTGAGGAAGTTAAGTCACACGGGAGGCGTGTGCTTGAAGCTAGCCCCTTCCTCTCTGCCACTGTGAGATGAGCAGCTCCTCCACACACCCCTGCTGGGCCTTGACATAGGCCTCAAAGCAGCAGAGCATCTGACCATGGCCTGAAACCAAAAGACATCTTTCCTCCCTTTAAGTTGATTCTCTCAGGTATTTTGTCAGTGAAGGGATCTCACAAAAGACCCAAGTTCAGTTCCCAACACCCATGGCTTACAACCACCCTTAACTCCAGCGCCAAGGGATCAGATAGCTCTTTTGGCCGCCAATAAAAATAAAGTAAAAATAAGTATCTCTAAAACCACAAGCATATAACCCTATGAAGAGAACATGACAAAAATTCATTTTTATGCATGACAAAATAAATACACCGACACACAAACTCAGAAAAGAAAAAAAAGATGCCTGTTGGCTGGGAGGTTTGCAGCAAAGGTTGTTTGGGATAACTGAGGAACCACAAGACTATCTATAATTATAGGGACCTGTCCTGGAAAAGAGGCTCTACAAAGAACCCTAAAACCTTAATTTAAGCATCCTTCTTTCCCCACACCCTAGAACCAGAGCCGGCAGCAAATTCAGCTATTGTTTGTTACGAGCATAACACAGGTGATGTTTATGACATATGAATGCTCAGCTCTCTGGCTCCAATGTGCCCACCCCTTCCAGACATCAGCTGGAATGCACTAGGTTAACTCAGAAAGGCAGCAGAGTCCACTCCCAGGCTGCAATTCCACCGGAGGCCAGATGTGGTAGCCAGTGCTAAAGCTAGCATGGGAGAGAAGCCAGACAGCTCCGGGGAAGCAAGGTGAAATCAATAGGAAGCCTGCAGCAGGAATGGGCAGGACCGGGGTAATAAATGGTCAGCTGGACCCTGCATCCTGGGTGAGCAAGGGTTGTCTCTATTTGACATGTAAATATTGGGCCTCAATCACTCGCCCACTCTAGGTTTCATAATACCTGAGGGTATACCAATTATGCAAGAGCTCTTGTGAAATTCTCAAAATCAGTTTTTCATTTTCAGCAAGGAGACAGAGGCCTGCCATACTGTCAAGCAAACCCATGATCACTTTCATCTCAGGAAGGCCAGATACACTGGAAATGAATCATATTTGATAAAACAGTTTAGCAAAAATGTGTCCCAAAGGCTGAGAACAAAAAAAAAAAAAAAAGGTACACAGCTGAACAGGTAAAAGAGTATAAAACAAAATGCCAGTTTCTTTCTTGAAGACTGATTACAAATTTCAGCTTTGAGTACAATTTCAGCTATGCATTGGACTGCAATATAGTGCGATCTCCACCAAAAACTGTTCTCTGCCTGAGCCGGGCATAGACCACACATCTATAATCTGGGCACTTGGGATACTGAGGCAGGCGGACGACCATGAGATCAAGGCCAGCTACACAGGGAGCTCCAGGACATTCTGGTCTACACAGGGAGCTCCAGGAGTCTGGTCTACACAGGGAGCTCCAGGACAGTCTGGTCTACACAGGGAGCTCCAGGACAGTCTGGTCCACACAGGGAGCTCCAGGACAGCCTGATCTATAGTGAGAGACACTCTAAAAGTTCTCTCACCAAGGACCATAAGGGAACATAAAAGGAGAGGAATCCCAAGGGAGGCTAAGTGGGAAGCTAAGGCCATGCAGGAGGCAGGGCTGGTGAAATAAGGGGTTTCGAGAAAGACCACCTGACACTCCTGCAGAGACAGATGACTTAAATATCAGGGTAAGGCAGCCTCTGTCTGCACATGCTTCCATCAGGTCCCTGTCTGTAGCCTTGGGCACACCTTTCAAGGTGGCCGGGGTGAGGGCTTATAGCGTCAGGCTGGATCTGTGATGTGAAGCCATCATCTAAGCCGCATCTCTCCTTCAGCCTGAGCCTGTGGCTGGCCCAGAGACTCGCAGCTGGCTTGTGACAGGTTTCCAACCCCAGATGCCAATCTAGGGGCCTTTCCCCACCACAGTCTTTCTGTAGCAATGGAGCAGGGTCACACTGTGGGTGGGCAGGACACCAGCAAAGGACACTACAGTGAAATCCACAGTGACTCTGAAGGATGAGTGAAGCTGCAACCCAACAGGGGCAGCTTCTTAGGGGCACAGAAGGGGAGTAAACAAGAGCAAGCTTATACTCCCGAGGAAACATAATCTGTGATTATAAATATTTCATGGGCAAAGAAAGTACTGGCTGTGGGCATGGGGGGGCAACAAATTAGATCTCCCTTTGCAAAGTGATAGGACAGCTGGAAGGGCAACAAGGCTGGGCTATTCTGGGCAGTGTGCTACAAGGGCCTGCGTCACTCGCACTGGCCACTCGGCTGTGCTGAAACCACAGGCTTCTAGTGGTCAGCACAGAACACCTTGGGAAAGCGCTTAAGTCCAGAGGGGACAGCAAGGATAGAGCGGCTCAGAGGACACCAGTGAGTCTCAGCAGCCAGGATGCAGGTGAGGGGGCACAGCAGAGCAGCCAGAATCCTGAAAACACATGACAGGGCAGAGGGAGGGGAGGGCCCAACTCCAGCTCAGCAAATGGCCAGAGCTGGCCTGTCAAGAGCAAAGGTCCAGGTGAAAGCAGGTTGGGTCAGGCTGAGGACAATCACTGCTTTCCTTTGCCCCAAGACAGAGGCCTCATCCACCCCACCCCCACCCCACCAGTCCACCTTCCAAGCTGCAGAGACAGCAGGGAATTAAGAGCCCACTAAGTCCCAGCCACCAGGTGCAAACAAACCAGCAGAATACAAGGTGTTGGTGAGTGCCCTAGTCCAGCTGGTCCACCCTACAGCTCACCATAGCAGTCACACCGCACCAATTCATGCAAAGGGACCGATTAGGAGGGATGGGTATTGTCCCAAAATACCCAGAATCCCTTCACACAAACTTAGACAGAGGAGTTCTGCAAGCAGGACACACTTGGGTTGGAAGACACAAGCTGAGTTTCTAACTCCTCATATTCAGGCAGGCAGTGCCCCCACCACCTCTACCCCCACCAAGGTCTGCCCTGAGGTACGCAGCAGAATCAGAATGGCAGCCTATAGGATCACAGATAGAGACCTCAGCAACAGTAAAAATGAGAGCTGGGATGCCAGGGGAAGACTCTGAATGGGAAGTCATAGACCCATCTGGCCTCTGAAACCGTCCTCACCTGCAATGGGACCAATGCTGGCAAACCCAAGGGCTGTG
The DNA here is from genome assembly GCF_003668045.3 of Cricetulus griseus. Lineage (NCBI taxonomy): Eukaryota > Metazoa > Chordata > Mammalia > Rodentia > Cricetidae > Cricetulus > Cricetulus griseus. Next base: position 32,017,932 of record NW_023276807.1, on the reverse strand, counting down.
AGAAGCACTAAGAATATGTGCATACCTGGATGTCTCCATAGTGCACTACTGCTGTAACTTCAGACTATACCCCTTCCCAGCACTTGGGAGGCAGAGGCGGGCGGATCTCTGTGAGTTCGAGGCCCGCGTGGTCTTCAAAGAGAGTTCCAGGACAGCCTCCAATCCTACAGAGAAACCAAAAAAAGAAAAAAAGAAAAAACTATACCCACCAATCTGCTTGGCCCCTCAGAGGCACAGACACTTACCCACCTACCACTACTTCCTTCTTAGACCCTGAGGCCTCCCCAGCAGCACCCTAGCTCAAGTGTTCTTCATGAGTGGAATCCAGAAATCCGAGATTCATCTTTGGCCTTCTCCACTTTATCAGCCCATTGCCAAACTTACTTATTCAAGGCATCTACTTCTGCCTGCACCCCAGATCATGGTAGCATCTTACAGGACTACTGCAGTCTGCAGTCTGTCCTCTTCAATCCCTCTTTCCCAAGGAAAAGCCAAACCACCTCACCTCCTTTCCTAGATACCCATCCATCACAAGCATTTTAATGTATCTGGATAAGCAAAGCCTCTTTCCCACAGCTACGGACTGCTGCGTAAATGGAGGTCCACTCCTCTCCTGACCTGCTATAGCCAGATCTGAAGTGGCCCAAAGGCTCACATGTTAAAGGCCTGGTATACCCAGGGCAAATGCACAAGCTCCTTTCTCCCCAGCAAATTCCCACTCCTTTAAAAGGACATAAGTGTATAGCTCATTAATTATTCACAGATATAAACACTCATCAACTGCTAAGTCTAACCCAACCCAATGCTCCCTCCTGCTCCTTCCCAGTCCACACCACACCCAGCCCCTCAAGTAACCCTTACTTGGGCTTCTATCACAATGCCCATTTAGATGCAACTGGGGCAACCCCTTCTCCAGGACAGCACCAACCTTACTGCAGGTCCAACCCTTCGTAATACGCCCTTGTTACACTTAAGCATTGCATTTGTTAGAGGAATTACTGGGTCCCCGAGGACTCCCTTTGTAATAGTCTTAAGTGCCAGGAGGACGAAAACCACACCTACTTTCACTCACCTTTGTGCTCCTGGACTGGCACATGCTGTCACAATACAGGAAACAGTCAATATGGAGTGCTTCCCGCTGCCAGGGACTGCTTTGAGCACTCACAGGCACTGGCTCTTCTAATCTTCATATCAATGGCATCAAGTGGGCACCAATATCATGCATCACATGGGAGCTGTGTCTCAGAAGAATAAACCACCTTGCCCGACACCGTGATGGGGTTAAAGGGTGGAGCTTTGACTCAAATCCAGGCAGCCTGGACCCACAACCTGTGAACCCCCATGCTGGACCCCTCAGAGGCCAAGAAGACACTTTAATAAGTGGCTATAGTATCTTTTAATTTTTTTTTTTAATTTTATGTGCAGGGAGTGTTCCGCCAGCACATACGGCTGTATACCACATGAACGCAGTCCCCACTGAGGCCAGAAGGGGGCATCAGATCCATCAGAACTAAAGTTACAGAAGGTTGTGAATCTTCATAGGAGTGCTGGGAATAGAACCTGGCCCTCTAGAAGAGTAGCCATCTCTTTAACCCCACAGTATCTTTAACAAAATATTATGTGTGTTGACGAGATTCTATTAAAGAAACTAAGGGAGTCCTTACTCCCCACAAGGAGACCAACAAGTGAAGAAGAGAAGAGCAACGGTTGTTGAATCACTGAATGACCCATGATTGTGAGCTGTAAAGAAAGCCCAGGCCACTCCGGGGGTCGAGGGAGGAAGCCAGTATTCAACTGCTGTTACCCTCCTCACAACCGCAGCTCAGACAGCATAGGAAGAAAACACACATTAAAACATTTATTCTGTTACCAGTGTGAAGGGAATGGTTGCATGGCTCAGAGCCGCTCTGCTCACACAAAGTTCTGAGCTATGGCCAACACCTTGGAATACTCGCCTTCCTTCTTGCGAAGGCTGGTTGGGATAGGTGTTTTAATTCGAGTCCCCACAGGGTTCCCATTGTCCTCAATGAGGACCACATTGTTGGAGTCAAACCTTGGGGTCATTCGGGAGCCAGGCATGCGATGTCCCACAATGAGCGCTTTCTTCTTCTGTCCCCTGATGGCCAGCAGGATCTGGTCGCCGACTTTACCCACCCCACTCTTGTTATAGACGTGGATGCAGCGAGGAGGCCGATGGTACGGGGTGTTCCCCAGGGCACTATTGTCCACTACACGCACCCGAGTCATCTTCTGGATTGCATCGAGGCTCCTAGAGGTGCTAGTGGGACAGAAAAAAGTCTGTGACATGGACCACAAGGCACAGGTCTCAGAAAGCCAGGAGGTGCATGTCAGCCACATACATATACATATATGTACATGCTGAGAAGAATGTGACCCAGAAAACAAAAAGTCAGGGGTTTGAGAAAGCCTTAACTACCCATTTCCTTATATTTGAGAACTTCTAAGACCACCGGTTGGCTGTAATCCCAATAGCTGAGAAGCTGAGGCAGGAGGACCACAGGTTTGGCCAGCCTGTGTTCCTCAGTAAGACCCTCTCACAAACCCAAAAGGACTCCAGTTTTTCTAGGACAACAAACTTCATGGCATACATCATATACAGACTTTGGTTTCTGAAAGTTGAGGAGGGCTAAAGGAATCTCTACAGGCAGCCTCTGCCAATCCTGCAGAACCTGCTTCCCTGGGTACAGCCCTTCCCTGCTCTCACAGACTATGGAGACTACCCTGAAGGAGCCCTGACACAACACAGCAGAAACCATCTAGGCAACAACTTCTTATCACTACCAAAGGGGCTTGGCTTGGCTTTTGAAGATGGGTCTTCCAGATTGCCCAATGTCCTGAGAGCAGGGATCCTCCTGCTTTAGCCTCCAAAGGTGGGAAGACAGAACTACAGCTTGCAGCACACTGCCCCCCAGATCCTTTTCAGACACTATTACTAGCAGACCCAGGTGGAGTTTCTGTCTCCCGATGCTCACCCTAAGTGTGGTTTTCTCTAGCACAATCCCAGGGTCTTCTAAACCATTTCTCTACTGGCCTATTCCCATGACCTCCAGCTAGTGATTCCACCTCGGGGCTGTGCTGCTCCTTTGGGTAGCCTTGACTTGCCACTGCTGAGCTCCCTCCAAAGTGTGCTGCACACACTGAAAAGTCAGGAGGTCCCAAGTTTGCAATCCACTCACACCCACTGCTGCTGCTGTGAAAGGCTCCCAGAAACGCCTTCCTAGGGGCCCTCACCTCCTTCCCTGGACAGCTCTACTCAGACCTGACCAACACTCACCAAACCTCTCTGCTCTACTACTTCACTCATGTTCTTTTTAAAAAAACATGTTTTACAAACTACTTTTACTTACTGTGTGTGTGTGTGTGTGTGTGTGTGTGTGTGTGTGTGTGTGTACGCTCGCACATGACTGGAGGTAAGAGGACAACTTACAGGAGTTAGTACTCTCCTTCCACCATATGGGTCCTATGGATGGAACTCACCCAGGTCACCAGGCTTGATGACAGCCAACATCACTGCTGAGCCGCTTTGCCCATTCTTACCACGTCCTGTCAGAGTTAGCTGCCTCACAGTTCATTTCTGAGACCTGCCTTGAGGACTGTTCTGCACTAGAAGCAATTCCCACCCATGTCTGCAGAATGTAGTAAAGACAGGCAGCTTGCTTGGGATCTCAAAGTGGAAGGCACTGTGGCTGGGGCGGGGCCATCCTGACTGGGTAAGGAAGCATGTGCTGACAAGAACTGTACAATTTTGTAATTAAAGGACAATTTTGCTGGGCTTCCTGGTGCATGAAAACAATCCTGGTTACATAGAATAGGCAGGACGATGGCAAGTTCAAAGTCAGTGTGAGCTACAGAGTGAGCTCAAGGTCAGCTTGGAAAACTTATGGAGATCTTGTCTCAAAATAAAAGGTAAAGCAGATGGCTGGTAGCACACACTTGTAACCCTAGTGCTCTGGAGACAGAAGTGGGAAGGTGGCCAGCCTGGTCTACATGGAAATACCCAGACCTGCTTCAACTCTCTAGTGAAACTCTGTTGTATAAAGCAAACAGAATCAACAAAAATCAAAATAAATGTACAAACAGGGTTGGTTGGAAACCCTGGATTCAATCCAGTCTTAAAAAAAAAAAAATATTCAGGGCTGGAGAGATGGCTCAGTGGTTAAGAGCACTGCCTGCTCTTCCAAAGGTCCTGAGTTCAATTCCCAGCAACCACATGGTGGCTCACAACCATCTGTAGTGAAATCTGGTGCCCTCTTCTGGCCTGCAGACATACATGCAGGCAGAACACTCTATACATAATAAATAAATAAATCTTAAAAAAAAAAATCATTCTTAAAAAGGTTTAGGGTGTTACAAGCCTTTAATCCCAGCACTCAGGAGGCAGAGGCAGGTGGATCTCTGTGAGTTCAAGGCCAGCCTGGTCTACAGAGCTAGTTCTAGGACAGCCAGGGCTACACCGAAAAACTGTTTCAAAAAGCAAAAACAAAAACAAAAAAACTCTGGGGTCAGCAAGATGGCTTAGCAGAGAAAGGTTGTTACCACCAAGCCCAACAACCTGAGTTCATCCCCCAGACCCACACAGGAGAGAAACAACTTCTGCAAGATGTCCTTGGACTTCTACTTCCAAATGTGACACCATGACACACCTGCATGCCCAAATCTCTCTCTCTCTCTCTCTCTCTCTCTCTCTCTCTCTCTCTCTCTCTCTCTCTCTCTCTCTCTCACACACACACACACACACACACACACACACAGTGATTTTTTTTTTTCAAGATAGGGTTTCTCTGTGTAACAGCTCTGGCTGTCCTGGAACTAGCTCTTGTAGACCAGGCTGGCCTCGAACTCAAGGAGATCCACCTGCCTCTGCCTCTCAAGTGCTGGGATTAAAGGCATGTGCCATCAAGGCCCAGCTAGAGTGGTTTTTTGTTTTGTTTTGTTTTGTTGTTGTTTGGTTTTATGTAAGGGGTTTTAAAGCTCTGGGGATGACAGGATCAGAGGTGTGACACTAAATAAGTAAGAGGCAGGGACTGAAGAACAGCTTCCATCACAGGCCACACTTCCCTGGACCCAGGACAGAATCTGCACCACACACCCCCCCCATGCTGACTAAATCCCAGCTCCCACTGGCCCATGACACCTTCCCTGAGGTCACCCATTCTGGTCACCACAAGATCCAGCCAGGGTGGCAGGCTTACCCAGGGACCCTTCTTAAGAACAAGATGTCAAGCATTACCTGAAGCAGCGCTGGCCAAATGCTCTGCTGACATGGGCAAAGGGGCCCCAGAGCCCAGTAAGAACAGCCATGGGATCCCAAGATGGCAAACCTGCAGGAAAGGGGACAGAGCCTGTTTTATGTGGGGACTTGTGTGGGAGAGGACACTTAAGCACAAGTTCATTAGTCACTAAATAAGAATCTTAGTGTTTAAATGACACACGATGATTAGACAAAACTCCAACTCCAAATTCTGCTGAGTCAAAGCTGACAGTCCTACAGTTTCCCCAGGCAACAGAAAACAGGAGTCCTTTAGCACCTGGAGCGGGAGTACAGACAGTTGTGAGCTGCCATGTGGGCGCTGGGAATTGAACCCTGGGCCTTTGGAAGAGAAGAGCAGCCAATGCTCTTAACCACTGAGCCATCTGTCCAGGCCTCCCACCCCTTTTTTTTGTTTTGTTTTGGTTTTTTTCAAGACAGGATTTCTCTGTAGCTTTGGAGCCTGTCCAGGAACTCACTCTGTAAATCAGGTTAGCCTCGAACTCACAGAGATGCACCTGCCTTGCCTCCTGAGTGCTGGCAAGCCTGGGCCACCGCCACCAGGCTCCCCTGAACATCTTCTTGACACCTGTGTGCCTTTTGAAACCCACATCAGCACCCTGGAAGAAAGTAGATTAGCCAGGCTTGGTAGCACAGGCCTGCAATCCCATCTATTCTGGGTAGGAGGATCCACATTCCACACCTGGCTGGACTACAGAGGGAGTTCTAGGTTGGCCTGGGTAATTCATCTAGAATTACCTGTATTAAAAACAATTAAGCCAGGTATAGTGGCTCACACCGGTAATCCCAGCACACTGAAGGCTGAAGCAAGGCTGGAGGATGAAAAGTTTAAGACCTGTGCTACGTAGTGAGCTCGAGGCCAGCCTGGGCTACATGAGACTCTGCCTGAAAGAAATTATTGAAAGACAAAACAAGCCAGGCAGTGGTGGTGCACACCTTTAGTCCCAGCACTCAGGAGGCAGAGGCAGGCAGATCTCTATGAGTTCAAGGCCAGCCTGATCTACAGAGTGAGTTCCAAGACCACTAGCTACATAATGAGACCCTGTCTGGAAAAATAAAGCAAACAAACAAAAAGACAAAACAAAATATGGAGCTGGAGAGATGGCTCTGTGGTTAAGAGCACTGGCTGCTCTTGCAGAAGACCTGGGCTCAATTTCCAGCACCCACATGGTGCCTCACAACTCTCTGTAACTCCAGTTCCAGGGGTCAGGCATCCCTTCTGGCCACCTTTGGTACCAGGCACACATGTTGTGCACCTACACATATGCAGGCAAATGCAGGTATGCATGAAACAAAATTATGCTTAAAAGGGTTGAGCTTAGTGATGGTAGTATGTTTGCATGCACCCTGGATCAAATCCCTACTGCTGAAACAGGGTGCAAATGTGATGATCTAAGCAGCTTCTGAAGTCACCTGTCACATATCACCCTTCCCCGAAACGTGAATGCCAGGACACCTGTAGAGCCCAAGGTCGGCAAAGAAGAGTCAAAGCCACCCTTGCCAAGGCACTGACCACAGTCTATATTTGGGTGAGTCTCCCCCACAGCACTGTGGCATGGAAAACTTCCACACAGTACACAGAGCTACAGCACCTAAGTCACAGAACTGGGACACATAAACACTGAAGTCAAAAGGTCCTTTAGGGCACGAGCCTTGCTGCACCATGGCAAGGAAAAGCCTGCCACCAACCAAATGGGGATCCCAGCTATAAGCAGGCCAGCTCTTCCACCCAGACACCTGGCCACAGAGGGCACTGTTGGAGAGCCCCAGAGCTGTGCCTATGCACTCAAGTATTTACACACAGCTTTGCCTAGTGAGGCTTCAACAGGCCTGCCTCAGATAATACTATTTAATAAGGGTGGGAGAGAATTTACCAGTCACTTCCACAGAAATACTTGGGCATTCCACAAGCCTGCCACTTAGCACGTCGCCTCAAATCCCATCACTCAGTGTTCTCCTTGGGGCTCCTGTGAAGTGCTGGCCCACTCTACAATCAGAAAAGTTGCAGCAAATGGCAGCTAATCCAGGCAACCCTGAGCACTGGACACACAGGGGCCAACAGAAGAGCCCAGCTTTACTAACCAAAGATCCTGGGCCAGTGGGCTATGCAGAGTGCCCAAAACAGGCTGGGCGCCCTGTGCCTATCGGCTCTTTTCTTTTTCCCATCTCATGTCACAGGTGAGGAAACTGAGCTACACAGAGCACTATACACAGCCCCACAACCAGTTAAGGGAAGAACCAGAACCATACCAGCCTTGACCTTGGGACCTTCCTCAGCACCCCACAGGCTCTGAGATGTTCAGTCCATTTTCTTGATGAACCTTTGCTGTGGAGGTTAAAGCAAAATGCTGTGCATTGTCATCTCACTTAACTCAGACACCACTGTGCAGTGCATACTTTTACTGACCCCACTGTGTGTGTACAAACACACACACACACACACACACACACACACACACACACACACACGGTCAGAGAAGTAACTTGACCAAGGTGAGACAGCGAGGAGTAACAGGGCTGAAATTTGAACCACAGTAGTCTGCTTATGAAACCTTAAGTATTTCTCCAACTGTTAACACGTCCTAGTTCCATCAAGAATACTGACATTTGCCAGGTGTGGTGGTGCATGCCTTAATGCCAGCACCCAGGAGGCAGAGGCAGGGCTTGAGACCAGCTTGGTCTACACAGCAAGTTCCAGGACAGCCAGGGCAATAGATAGGCCTTCATCTCAAAAAAAAAAAAAAAAAAAAAAAAAAAGGACACTTCAATGTCCACTTAATTGGTAGGCGCCTTCACTACTGCCTGCTGAGATTCTAACATACCAGGAGAGGATTCTCTTCCATCCAACCCAAGGTTTTGGCTGTGTCCTGTGGTGCTGCGGTTGCACACAGCACCTTGAGCCTGTCTGTCGAGTACTCCACAGCCAAGTGACATCCCATCTAAGCTCTAAAGACAGGAATATAGGTAGCAATATAGGTAGCAAGAAGGGCTCATGCTCTAAGCATAACTAAAAATGGTACAAAACCACCACAGCTCTGAAGGGCAGCCACCTGCACCTCTAGTCCCAGCCAATCTGTGCTATCTGATGCTAGCTGGCCTTCAGGATTGCTCCCAGAGGAGAGGGACTCCTTGGGTATTCAAAATTAATCGAATGCAGTTGACATGGTTGATCCAGAGGTCACAGGAACCTCATCTCTGCCCTGGGCTCTTAGAATGCTAGACCAAGGACTGCAGAAGTGCTGAGGGGTTCCTGGAAGCTCCTGGTGGAGTACCACCACAAATTCCAGTATTCAAGGAACCTTCTAACCACTAAAGAATGGGCCCAGGCCTCCCTTAGTGCCTGCTTTGGGCTGGCCCATGCCCCTCTCTGCCTACTGAGTCTGAACCATTTCTTCAAGTGAGTTGCAGCCCCATCTACACGGGGACAGCCTCGTACCCTATGCTGATGGAAATGTCACTGAGGCAATGCTCAGTATGCTTCGGGATTGAACCTTGCATATGCTAGGACAGTAATCTACCGAGCCACATCTCGGCCCTACATTGATTTTGCCACGCTAGAAACTGAACCTAGGGCCTCAAAAATGATAGGCAAGCCCTCTACCACAGAGATACAGCCTCACTCAGTTGCCCAGACATGCCTTGAACTTGGCATCCTTCAATCCCAGTCTCTTTGGTCGCTGGGATAGCAGTAGGCCTGTGACACCAGGCCATTAGGTCCAGTTTATGGTAATTCCAGATATCCCTCCACATTCAACTTCTTGCTACTTACTCCCCCATTCAGAAACTTACAAGGACATCTCACATGGCCACAGGAACTGGTAGGACAGGGACTCTCTACACCCTATCCTCAAGCACAAGACTTCGACTCTTCCTAAAGACTCTTCCCTCCAGGGAAGACTTCGACTTTCCTAAAAGGCCCATGTTACTCTCACTGTTACTAATGGATTTGACAGTAACCTCTGACCTCAACCCCAGTTGACTTAGCAGTTTTCCATGGCCCTAAGGCACAGTCACATTCCTCAAATGACAACTGCTTCTCCCTGAGAAAGATCTCAGGTCCCAAAAAACAGCAGGAGTGCAATAAATAAATTAGGTGTCACCACCCCCATCTGACACTGGCCCCTCACAGGCAACCCTTCTAGGAGTTCCCTGGTGCCAAGATGGTACTAGCGGTGGGGGAAGTCCATGCTTTGTCTGCAGACCCCTGGAAGCATCTCCCCGTCTAGTATGGGCAATGCCCTCATCAGTAAATAACCGCTCCAGGGCTATGGGACAGCAATGGACTTCAAAGAAACTCAACAGGCCTTTACATTCTCTGCTAGCATGAGTCCATCCCGCAGACACAGGACCTGAGGCTTGGCAGACCTGTTGGCCCACACAGTCCTCAGTATTTCTTCCTTTACGACACTCTCATTCAAATGGAGCTGGTTTATTTGGAAGATTCCAGTGTCAGAGGTGGCCTTTCATGTGATTTCCTGGTCAACTCAGAGCACTATTCTCCCATTTCAGAGTGTGAATCACAACCTCTCCTTCACAGCGCAGGGTGGAGATGATTTACTGTCTTCAGAGACACATTGGTGGTGTCCACTAGCCTTATCATATGCCGTCCCAATGGAATGCATGCTCCATGGAACCAGGGCCCAATACCTGCCCTGCTTAGTACTCTGGGGTTCAGAGAGGCTACTGACACGTGGCTACAGCCCAGGAACTGTCAAGTGGACAGAACTGATTTGCAGTCCAATGTGGATCCCAGAGTTTCCATGTTCTGTGCGCTTGTGTTTCCACTTTTTTCGTGCACCCAGACATCTGATATTTAAGAGCAGTAGTTCCCAACCTATGGGTTTCGACCCCTAGGGGTGGGTGGGTGGGTGGTGGAATGACCTTTTCACAGGGGTCACCTAAGACCACTGGAAAAACAGATATTTGTGATTTATAACAGTAGCAGAATTACATTTACAAAGTAGCAACAAAAATAATTTTATTATTAAAGGATCACAGTATTAGGGATATTGAGAACCACTGATTTAGAGGATTCATTTTTAGCTAGCTTTCTTTTCTTTTTTGGGGTGGGGCAGTTAGCTAGTTTTCGTACTAAGGACTAGAAGAGCAATTAAGGAAGCATCTATGCTTGGTATGCTTTGTGAGAAAAAAATTACCATTATTTGAGGATATTTATCTATTACTGTGTGTGTCACAGTGCACATGCAGAGGTCAGAGGGCAACTATGGGGTCAGATCTCTCCATCCACCTTTACATGGGTTCTGAGTAGCAGACTTAGCTTCTCAGACTTCACAAGCATGTTGCTGCCTTGCGGATCCACCTTTTCCCAAGTATCACTTGGGGGCTGAATTTCAGTACAAAGTAACCAGCAAACTGTTCTCTATGTAATTATGCCAGTATATTGAGTACCACAGACCTATACATTGTTTCCAAGCCTGGCCTGGCGGCACATACCTTAAATCCCAGCACTCTAGAGGGACAGCCACTTGTCTAACCTGCATGATGTCCTGGGTTCAGTCCCTAGTACTAGGGGCAGGAGGACCCAGACACAGGAGCCACATTTAGTTCAAGGCCAGCCTGGGAATTCCAGGCCAGCTTCACCCTGTCTCCAAAAACAAATCAAATGTTAAGCAGGAAAAAGCAACGGCTGGGCACTTTGACAAATCACAAAAAGACCCTTCCCATCATTCTGGACCAACAAATGCTTGTATTTGTTGCTTCAACACTTGTTACTGTTTCCCCATCAGCCGCTTCAATTCTCTTTCAGGAAGTTTATGTTGTGTATACAGTTATACCTCACACAAGTCCAATATGTTGCAATTCTCAAGTATCCACACCACAGCACTTTCTTTGATGATTTCATTCCTAGGTACCCAATGGAAACAGAAAAACAAATAAGAACAGGCAACTGTGAGAGGCTGGACCAGTTGATGGACTTGCATCATTTTGCAGGTGGAGGAAGGAATGAAGTCAGAAATGGTACTACTGCTTGCCACTCCTCCCGGGTTATAAGGCAACCAATCAGACCAGAGCTCAAAGTTGTTCCTACCCAGCGTACCCCGCAGGGCAGGGGTATGGCTCAGATGCAGTCCTACCCACTAAAATACTTCACCAAAACCAAATACAACAGTGGGGGGGGGGCCTAGCACGTTGTTTTGGTTTGTTTTGTTTTTAAACTCAAGAAATAAAAAGTTGCCTTTGTTTCGGTGTATACACCTATGATCCCAATACTGGGGAGGCGGGGCAGGTAGATCAAGAGTTCAAGGCCAAAAATAAAACAACCAAGGCCAGGCAGAGTGGTACATGCCTGTAATCCCAGCACTTAAGTGGCAGAGACAAGTGGATCTCTGTGAATTCAAGACCAGCCTGGTGGACATACTGAAGTCCAAGCTAGCCAGAGCTACATAGGAAGATCCTGTCGAAAACAACAACAATAGTAATACACCACACCCAGCACAGCCCAGGGCAAAGCAGAAGCAGATTCGACTCACTGCCCAAGTGTGAGTTTTCACAGCATCACTACAATCTGAAGATCTATTTCAACAATCTGAAGATCCATTTCAACTACAGTGGCCACTGAGCAACCCATTCCTCAACTTGGTCTACAGTTTTTATCTTATGTTTAACTTCCTATGAGGACTTAACTAAGCCAGTGGCAAGGAGCCAGGGCTAAGAAGTCATGTAGCCAGAGGAATGTGGGACAGCAAGGTTGCAACCAAAGAGGAAATGCTACTGGCAGAACTCATCTGTGATATGTTTGTGACCTTTAAATCACATCTCCAGGTCTCAGCCAATTGTGAACAAGCGGGAGAAGAGCCGCATGGATTTGCAAGTACTTTAACTTCATTTAGTTGAGGGACCACTTCAACTGGGGAATCCTTCTGGTCTACACAGTAGGTAGGTAGCTTGTTTCCTGGCTCACTCCTCCATCATAAGGCAGCATCCATTCCTCCATCTCAAATCAGTCCTCAAAGTGCTTCCCAGCTTTTAGAGGAGACACAGAAAAGTACTTCCTGATTGTCCAAGGACAGACATGAGTTTTAAGATTTTTTTGGTGGGGGATCTCCCACCCTGATTCCCTAATGAATAAGCTACCAACCTCTCCTTCTGGGTCAGCACATTTCGTGACCCAGAACACCACCATGAGCCCTGAATCACAGTCCTCTCTTGAACACTGACTATCATTGTTAACATACCTGTAAAATTATATCAACCTCTAAAATGGAAGACCGAAGTGGGGTGTGATAGTGCATCCATTTAATCCCAGGACTTTGGAGGCAGAGGCAGAAGGATCATGAGTCTGAGACCAGACTTGGCTATGTGAGCCAAGGTCTCATATAAACAGACAAACAAATAAATACAGGTTAAACTATAACCTGACTTCTTGAGGCCTTCCCAAGCTCCCACAGAACCAAGGAACATGAACAATGCGAAACATGTTTGGGCAGACCCACACGTGACAGTCAAACATCACAAGAGCAGATAAAGATAATCTTTTTTTTTTTTTTCTTTTTGGCTTTTCATACAGGGTTTCTCTGTGGCTTTGGAGGCTGTCCTGAAACTCACTCTGTAGACCAGGCTGGCCTTGAACTAAGAGATCCACCAGCCTCTGCCTCCCGAGTGCTGGGATTAAAGGCGTGCACCACCAATGCCCAGCTAGATTTTGTTTTGTTTTGTTTTTTTATTTTTGGACTAGATACGAACTATCAGTGATGTCTGGCCTCAAAGCGAATTTTATTGTTCCAGGGAGTGGGACAGGCTAGTTTTACACACACACACACACACACACACACACACACACACACACACAAATCAGTATCATATGTAAAATATCCCACAGGAAATACACATCTGAGAACTTCTGTGGGTAAAATGGATAACCCAAAAAACGGTCAGAACAGATGGTTTTCATCAAGAACTGTTTATGTCTACCTAAATACAGCATCTCAGAACCCAGATCTACGATGTCCACAGTGACAACCTCACCTCCATCTTCTTTCCCTACCTCCAACAAAGTCCCCACCATTTGGGAGGGTTTGGGTTTTTGTATGTTGGTTTGGTTTTGTTGAGACAGGGTGTCAGGCAATCTTAAACCAGCTTCAAACTCCCAAAGAAGCAGAGGATGGCTTTGAACATGTGCCTACGTCTAGGATTACAGGCAAGCAACACTGCTAGTCCAACACCCACCACAACTTCAAAAAATTTAAAGTGACTGAAAGCTCAAGCCAAGGAAATCGAGAGGCAAACTTTTCTGTTTTGGTTTTTTGTTAAGGGCCTTAACTATGGTTTTAAAGCCCATCTTTGTAAGTCCTTTTATGACCTTTAAGTTTTCGGCTTAAAACCAGCTCTGCAATTAGACGGTTTGGCCAAATGGAACTGCTAACTGCTTCTGTTTCGAGAAAGGGCCTGGGGCTTTCGCTGTTCCAGGGAAGACCACAAGATGTTCCGGCTAATAAGAAAAATGCTCCTGCCCCAGCATACACCAGATGTTCCTTCCTGTTATTCCCCACTTACCCAATTTCCTTGGTGCAGGGCTATATAAGCCCACTCTGAGCCCCAATAAATCGAGGCCTTGACAATGCACAGATGGACTCTGGTCCCCTCTTTTGCGCCGCTTGGTCTCCTTCCCTTCTCTCGCCCATGACTCTTTCAGGCAGCCCCCCTTCGGAACCCTGAATGACTGACTGAGCCCATGACTCTTTCAGGCAGCCCCCCTTCGGAACCCTGAATGACTGACTGAGGGACGGGTCAGTTTTTCAAGACAGGGTTTCTCCTTATTGCTTTGGAAGCTGTCCTGGGACTCCCTCTGTAGACCAGCTAGCCTCCAACTCACAGAGATCCACCTGCCTCCGGAGTGCTGGATTAAAGGCGTGCACCATGAACGCCCGGCTTTTCCAAACTTTTCAACGACACATAGAAGCAGTAAAAGACACCTAATGCACTCCCATGCCCTTGTGTCCCAAGACAAAATACCTAATGCAAGTGCAACGCATATATATGATTATAACATATATAATCATATATACTAATTAGCTGGACCTCAAGTGGTAGGGAGCACAAGCATAAGTCCATCGATGCAGGGAGCACTAATATATAAACGATGGCCATGATCTACTAAACTGATTTTTCAAGTCACTTATGGGAGTGTTTGAAAGACACTTCAACAGACCAAACCTTCCAGTTGCAACCTTCCAGCTATAAACGGGCAGCTGAATATCCAGATACGGCACACACACTGACCAGGACTGGCAGTGTCCAACTGTGACTGCAAGGCCCTGGGTGCCAGTATTTCCCAAGCAGGCCAAGGTGACTTGTCTCAGCTCTTGCGACCTATACACAATCAATCCCTTAACGTCTCAGCGTGGCAAAGCTCGCTTACTGCGCTTAGTGGAAAGCAGTATTTCCTCCTGTCCCCTTTAAGAACCCGAAATTAAACAGGTGGCGTTTCTCCTGTCTTTGCGATCGTGATCTGTGTAGTGACATACAGAAAAGAGGCGGTCCGCCTCTCCATCGTCCCAGACCTAACCCCTGCTAGGTGAGGTCTTCCGTGAACTGAGAAAGCAGGGAACCCCCTGGACCAGAGGAGTCACTCAGCCTGACAGAAGCGAAAGCAAGGACGACTCCTCCCTCTTTACATCGAAGAGGCTTCCAGCAAATTCATCTGCAGACCCAGTGGGAGGAGGAGCAGATAAACTATAGGAGACGCGCCAGAGCCACCTGCCTAAGACACTTGGCCCGGGCAAGCCGCAGCCCCCATTCCCCGGGGCTCCACTTCCCAGGCCGGGGTAAGCAAGTGAGCGAGCGCGCCGAGGGGGCGCGGGAGACGCGGAAGCGGCGCGGGCAAACAGGAGGGTCCAGACCTGAGGCCTCGCGGAGGCTGGAGACCCCTCTCACTTGACCCTGGGCCCAGCGGAGCCTGTCTTCACCCCTCCCCGAGAGCGCCTCCCCTCCCCTACTGCAGAGAAGAAGGGGAGACGAGAGGCAGCGCGAGCAGAGCAAGGGTGCCCCATCCTACCGAGCAGGCTCCCCGGGAATCTCCGGCCACGAACCCCCGCCGGCCAGGCTCCGCCCCGCCCCGCCCGCTGCGCCTGCGCGCCGGTGGCGCTCCGTGAGTGCGCGCGCACTTTCTACGTGTGCGGCGTGGGGGGCGGGCTCCCGCTGGAGCCCCGCCCTCGGCTCCCCTCCCTGCTTCGGCTCCCCCTCCCCCAGGCGCTGCCGAGGCCGCCGCAGGAGCCCAGAGCTCAAGCCGCCCGGCGACTCCCCCTCCCCCTCCCCAGCCCCGCCCCGCCCGGAGCCGGGGCTCCCGAGTCGGAGCCGAGTCTGCGCCTGGGGGTGAGTACGCGGACCCCTCCCCAGCACCCCTTCCTTGGATCACAGGATCCCACCGCCACCCCAAGGAAGGAAAAAAAAATAACAAAAAAAAAACCACCAGGACTCAGCTGCGGGTCCCCTCCCTTCCACCTCCTGCGGGACCCAGAGGTGCCCGGGCCCCGCGGGACCCAGCGGAGGCACGCTTTGTCCCCAAACCCGTGCGTCCCTGGCCAGATGTGAGTCCTTCCACCCCGGTCGGGGCTCCAGATGTGCGCCGTCCTCTGCCCCCGCCCCGCCGGGTCATCCCAAGGGGTGGGACCCCCCCTCTGTGTCCCGACCCCGGAGTGCTACTGTATTCCCACCTGCCCCGTCCAGGTGCGCGCGCGGCCCCTGCGCCGCCCTCCCCGGGTCCCAGCTGCTCCCCAGCCGCTGGCGCTGAAGGGAACCACCCGCCTCCGCCCCCGAGTTTTGCATTCTGGGGTCGCCAAGTCCAATGCCCTCGGGGACGCAGCTGGCCGCGGAAAGGGGGTCCAGGCTTGGGCAAAGGGCAGGGCTCGAGGGTGCTGGCACCGGACGGGTGGCTGTCCCCGGCCCTGGTGGGGACTGGTCTGCCGGCTGAAGAGGGCGGCTGGCCCCGGGAGCATGTCCTCTCCTGCGCCCCACACAGAGCAGTTCATTCATGAGCCGCCGGGCCTGCGTTGGAGGGTGCGGTGGGGAGAGGATTCAGACGCGAATCCGGAGTAGGCAAAGGCCCTGTTGAGGGGGAGGGGGCGCGCTTTGTCCCTGCCGGCTGTCTTGACCGCCTGGTGCGGACTGTCCCAAAGCTTGTCGTTATGTTACCCAGGAAAAAAATAAGGACGCCTGAAAAGTGGGGAAGAGAGGTCAGAGGGGCTGGCCGCCCTTGGGGCTTTGTGCTGCCACCAGCCTTGGTCCCCTGGTCAGAGGTCTGGCGGCCCATTGCCCAGGAGGAGTTGGGTCTGCTTCCTACCTAGCCCCATTCCCTGACCCTGCAGTAGTCCCGGGTGAATGACACTGTGCCCAACAGCTCCTGAAGAGGGGCCCACAGCCCTCGGCCTTCCAGATTCGTGAGAGGAGGGGAAGGGGAGTGGCTGCCAGGCTCAGGTTGGGGGTATGCTGGCAGCACCTCTGTCCCCCGGAGTACCAGAGTGTCTACGCCCTGGCATGCCCCGGGTAGCGCATGCTGGGACCTGCTGTTAGTTCATCCAGTGCAGTCTTGGCCAATGAGTGAGTGAGTGAGTAGGTGGGTGGGGATGTTTTGAGGCAGAAGATGGGTGATAAGTAGCTAAGAACCCCTTTCTGGACATCATACAAGTTCCTTTCAAGTACAACAGAGTAACAGAAACCTGGGTTCAAATCCCAGCTCTGCTGTTCTTGAGCCGTGTGACCTTGACAAATTACTTAACCATCTTAACCTCTGTTTCTATTTAAAAGTGTGATTAGTTACTACCACCTCCTTCCGAGGTGTATCTTTGGGATCCAATAGTGTAATGCAGGTAAAGAGCCTGGCACCCTGCCTGAGAGTTGATCAATAGTAATGGGTTCACTTCTCTGAATTTCCTGACCTACCAGATACCTTTGATGCCCCACCTTGCCTAAAGCAGGTGGACGGGGTACATTCTGGGACTTGGTGACAGAGTCCCTAACCTAGAGGAAGCACACCCCCCCACACACACACACTGACTAGTTCTATTCTATTCCTATCATTAAATTAATGTTTTATTTTGGTCTTAACCAGCCTTCCTCCATTAAAAGCAACCTCCTGGAGTCTATATCCTATTAATAAGAGCTGTTTTTTGTTTTGTTTGAGATGGGATGTCATTTAGCCCAGGTTGGCCTTGAATCTTCCTGCCTCCACCTCCCAGGTGTACACCAATGTGGTCTTTTCAACAGCTGGTCTTTTCTTGTGGTGATTTCTTTAGTTTGGTTGAGTTTGAGTTGTTGTTGTTGTTGTTGTTGTTGTCATTTTAAGAGATTTGAACTCTTTTGTTTTGTTTTTAATCTTATTTCATCTTCCAAGCAGCCACAGGGCTGAGTTGTTGTCCCCATTTTACAGGTGAAGGACCTGAGACCCGAGCTGGTTAAGCACTTTTTCCAGAATAGAAGCCAAGTGCATTCCATCCTAGAACCCTTGTCCTCTACCCCTGCCTCAGAACTTGAACCCACAAACTCCTGAGTCAAGGATCAGGAACTACAAGCAAGAAGAAAGGCAAGCCTGTAGATCTAGGGTGTGGCATTCCAGAGCTAGTGCTAACAACCCTCAGCCTCAGAGCCCTGCTAGTGGCCTCCTCTATTTGCAGGAGCAGCAAAATGCCTGGGCCCATCTCTGAATCTATCACAGACTGGCTGTGTGACTTCCCCAAGTTATTTGCTGTCTGTGTGCCTCAGTGGCCTGTTGGAGTTGCAAATAGTAACATTACAAAGTGCTTAGAGTGGTAATGCCTTGCACAAAATAAAAATAAAATAAGCCACCATGGTAGCTTGTATACCCAGCTTTCAGGAAGATCTTGACTTGGAGCAAAGCCTAAACTATATAGCTAGACTCTGGAGAGAGATGGGGAGTGGGGTGGCTCACCTATGAATAGATACACTTTTGCCTGTCCGAGTTCCACTCAGGCCAGCCAAAGCCATTAATACTACGTTACAGACTGGAAGAGTGAGCCCTACATTTCATATTAAGAGTTAATTTCTTCTTGGTAACTGTAGAAGACTCCCAAGCCCTAAATTAAGTCTTTCCCAGAAAATCTATGAGGAAAAACAAACAAAACAAAAAAGTAACTTCTACCTTGTGACATACAGTTTTTATTAGTGAAATGACAGTCTTGACTTAGTCTAAAATCCCCTGCTACAAAACCAGCTTCAGTATCCAACTAGAGAAATGGGCTCACAGCTGGCTGGCCACATCTGAATTGGGAGAGGCTTTGACTCCTACTACTGTCCCCAAGTAGTATTCTCAGCTTCCCAGCCCTCGGCTGGATTTGAAAGCAGTTGCTCTGGATGACACAGCCCAACAGCCCCACCCCTACAGTTAAGAGCTGGAAGTCACCCTGTCAACTGGCAAAGCCACCAGCCCAACTCCACCCCCTTACCTACCCTGTGACCTTGCCTGGCTCCATTCCCTGTGGATGGGTCCCTATTTCCTCCCTATGGATGGGTGATCTGGGTGTGCCCTGCTTGCCTTTGGTGGTGGTGGGGAGGGTGTCTGTGTAGTTGGGAAGTAGTTGGGAAGCAGAGGTGCTCTGCGACAGTAAAAAAGGTTGGCAATGAAAAGATCTGGTAACTTCAGTTACCAAGCATCCCGAGGAACTCTCGACCACCCTAACGGAGCCACATCATGTAGAAGCTTCCAGAATGTCCCATCTTTGTTCAGAGTATAGAAGAGAAGAATGGCACTTTGAACAGTTTAGAAACAAGGGGTGAGGATAGGCGCCCTTCCTGGAGTTCAGAGAGGTCAGGACTGGGCATGAAGTATGTGGTTGGTAGAGTAGTTGCTTAGCATGAATGAAGCCCTAGGTGTGATTCCAAGCACTTGGGAAGTAGAGGCAGGAGAATCAGGAAATTTTTTAAATTATTTAAATTAGAAACAAGCTTCTTGCCGGGCATTGGTGGCACTCGCCCTTAATCCCAGCACTCAGGAGGCAGAGGCAGGTGGATCTCTGTGAGTTCAAGGCCAGCCTGGTCTCCAGAGCGAGTGCCAGGATAGGCTCCAAAGCTACACAGAGAAACCCTGTCTTGAAAAACCAAAAAAAAAAAAAAAAAAAGGAAAAGAAAACAAGCTTCTTTTACATGTCAATCTCAGTTCCCTCTCCCTCCTCACCTCCCCACCTCCCCTGTCCCCCACCAATCTCCCATCCCCTTTCTGCTCCCCAGGGAGGGTGAGGCCTTCCTTGGGGGATCTTCCAAGTCTGTCATAGAGGATCAGGAATTTAAGACCATCAGCTTCATAACAAGACTGAAACCAGTCTAGAATATATGAGACCTATCTCAAAGAAGGGGGCGCTGATCGGCGCCTCCCTCCCCAAAATACTTATATCCACCTTTAGCCTGTCCTGTTGCCTCAGCATCTGTGCATCTTATATTTGCACACCCAGGCTCCCAGTGGACCCACATATACTCTTCCGCTCAGAGGCCATGAGTCCCTTTACTTCTGCACACTGTCATATAGTCAGTCACATAGCTCCCTATGCAAACAGACACATGTATGAGCACATTTACACATCTGAACATATATACCTTGACTGCCCTTGTATTATCTGGCCCAAGAACAAATAATTAACATTGTATTTATGAAGCATCCATATATGCAGAGGATCTTAAGTTGGAGATCAGCCTAGGCTACATAGAAACCTTGGTTAACAGCTGGAGAGTGCTGCCCCCGCCCCGCCCATCCCCCCAACCATTGGATACATTTTTACCTTTCTGTGAGAGCCTTGCTGATACTGCTTTGTTACAGATTAGAAGAGTGAGACCCAGGTCTACCTTCACCTGCCCTAGGCCTATCGTCAGAGAACCCGTGTGTTCCGAGAAGGGCCCAGCTTTGGGTAGAAATTGACTTAGGTTTGAATTTTGATCTTCCATCATTTTATTTGCAGTGAGACCTAGTGGGAAAGTACTGAGCTTTTCTGAGTCCTCTACTCACAACTTCAAATGACAGTGATACATCTCACAGGATGTTTGAGGATTAAAAGTAGTCATGTATGCTATTATTCTTTTGTTTTTAAAAAGATTTATTATTTATGCGTGGGCTGCTTGTCTGCATGTCTGTTTACCATGTGGGTGCAGTACCAGCAGAGGCCAGAAGAGGGTGTCAGATCTCCAGGAACTGGAGTTACAGACAGTTGTTAGCAGCCATGTGGGTATTGAATCCTTGTCTGCAAGAGCAGCCAGCGCTCTCATCCACTGAGCCATCTCTGGAGCCCCATATATTGTTACTCTTGAAACAGTGGACACTAGTACTTGCTACAATGATTAAACTTGTGTGTTTTAAAAGTCAGGTTAGACCAGAAAAGGAGCCGGTATAACACATGCAGGGCAGCTATTCCCTGCTCCATCCTGACCCAGGCTTTGCAAAGATTCCCTTGGACCAAGAGAAGCACATAGCACTGCACATGTTCTCATCCTTGAGAGCTTCTGGCTCCTGCCCTGTGTGGTTGGATGTTTGAATGGGAAAGGGGAGACCCCAGAGTGGCTAGGTCACCTCGGGGGGGCTAAGGAACAGCTCCTTCCAAGTTGCCAGTCACCTCTTCTAGATTTGTTATTCTCTCTCTTTGCCTGGTTGCCTTTCTTCCCTCGGGACCCTCCTCGGGGCAGGCTTCCATGTTGTCAGCAGAAGGGGCCCCTCGGGGCCCCTGAGTAGAACCGGGTGGGGCTGTGCTGCTGTGGTAGCTGCCTCAGCTGCAGCCACACTTCTCCAGCCTGGGAACCTCCCCAGGGCCCTGCTCAGCTTTGTCCCCAAGCATTTCCAGAGCCCAGGGCTCCAATTGGCTTCCCCTTCTCTCCCCTCCTGCTCCTCATCCACTTAGAGCACAAAGAACTGTGGCAGGGCACCAGGTAGGCACCAGGCAAGACAGTGGTTGCTGGGGGCTTTTAGAGGCCTCCGCCCACTCTTCCCCTCTTTTGCCAATGGAAAAGCTGGCTGGAGGGCACAGCATTCCCAGCTTGCCCTGCTCTGAAGGCAGGAGCACAGCATTCTGGGAGTTGTAGTCCTCACAACCCCGTTTCCCCCTGTACAGCTAGTTGGAGGGAGGGGAGGGAAGCAGGCCTGGAGAAGAGCAGGTGTCACAGACTCTCAAGTCTGGCGCTTTACCTGCCTTCAGCCCAGTGCTCTGCCCTGAGGACACAGGAGCAGCTCTGAGGCTGAACATCTGTTTTGAAGGTGGTTATATGGAGGAGGTTAACAGAATTAAAAACTAAGCACATTTGAACATTCTGTTTTTCTTTTCACTTGATCTTAGCCAAAAGGCTGAGAAGTCCTTTTTTCTTTTAATTCTTCATTTATTTATTGTGGTCCTTTTAAAGATTGAACTTAGAGGTTCTGAGAAGATTAGAATGAAGCAGTTGACTCTAGACTCTTACTCTCTGGCACAGAGACAGGCCTCTGCCCATCTTTAAATCTTTTTTATTTTTTTGCTTTATATGTATGAGTGGTGTGTGCGTGTGTGTGCACCACATACACCCCTGGTGCCTGCAGAGGTCAGAAGAGGGCATCTTATCCCCTAGAACTAATGTTAAGATGGTTTTGAGCCTCCATGTGGTACCGGGAACTGAACCCAGCACCCACCTCTGGAAGAGTAGCAAAGCTCTTAACCACTGAACCATCTCCAGTCCCCACCCCTTTTCCTTTCTCCTGCCTAGGAGAGATGCTCTATCAGTGGGGGTAGGTGGAGGTAGACATTGAGCTCACAGATACTTCTGCATGTGCCGTGAAACCAGTCGTCCCTGCCTTCATTAGGATCAGGTGTGCTGCCTAGACCAGGGTGGGGTGATAGCCAGAAGGCCATGAAATAAATCTATGTGATACACAGCTCCCTTCCTAGGCCCTCCACCCACTGAGCCATTGGGTCAACCCTCTCTGTGCCCATCTTGCAAGGCCAGGGTGGGTGGGGGATGAACCCAGCTGACTGATTTGTCCTCTGCTCAGGAGGACCATGCGGCAGTAGCAGCCATGCTGCCTTTCTTGTTGGCCACGCTGGGCACCGCGGCCCTCAACAGCAGCAACTCCAAGGACTACTGCTACAGTGCCCGTATCCGAAGCACTGTCCTACAGGGCTTGCCCTTTGGGGGCGTCCCCACCGTGCTGGCTCTGGATTTCATGTGCTTCCTTGTGAGTGTCCTCATACCCTCCTCACCCTTGCCACCTGGGTCCTGGACATCCCCTGCAAACATCTTTCATCTATGTCCCATCTTCCCATACGTAACCAGGAAAAGGGGGTTCCCACTGTCCAACTTCTGTGCATT
The DNA here is from genome assembly GCF_003668045.3 of Cricetulus griseus. Lineage (NCBI taxonomy): Eukaryota > Metazoa > Chordata > Mammalia > Rodentia > Cricetidae > Cricetulus > Cricetulus griseus. Next base: position 31,995,356 of record NW_023276807.1, on the reverse strand, counting down.
CACCCAAGCCAGGGACCTCCCTTTAAGTTAAGGTTCTGACCCCTGACTGTAGACAGCTGTTCACTTGCCTCCCCTCTGCCCTCAGGCCCTGTTGTTCTTATTCTCTATCCTCCGGAAGGTGGCCTGGGACTATGGGCGGCTGGCCTTGGTGACAGATGCAGACAGGTAAGAAAGCCTGGGACTTCCCCTCCACTGCACACAAACGTCATGTTCCATGTTGCTTGGGAGTAGGGAAGAGCCAGCCTTCTCTCGTCCCCTCTGTCAGGGGATAGGAAGGGACTAGTTCCTGGGCCACCATTTAATGGTCTGAGGACCTTTAATTGGGCCTCTGTCCCTCATCTGTCCCCAGGACTCTCCTCTGCCCCTGCTAACCTGTCTGTTCTCTGTCCCCAGGCTTCGCCGGCAGGAGCGGGAACGAGTGGAACAGGAATAGTATGTGGGGCGCCAGCCCCCTCATCCACACTAAACCAGCTTTCCTTTTTCTCTTTCTTTCCATGCTTCTCTTCTCTCCGCCAGTTGCTGGTTCTTGTTTTTTTGCAGCTTTCTCCTCTGCAGGCTCATGTTTCAGATTAACGCAGGTGGTGTGCTTTGCAGAACAGGGGCCTCCTCAGCTTGTCTCTGCCCTTCCTGGTTTGGTTCCTCCTCTTAGGCTCCCCGCCTAAGAAAACCCCCTCTATGTGTACCCCTGCATTCTTAGCCTTCACTGGCCCGGGCGAGGGACCGTCCTCTGGGAACTCCCCAGGAGATCCCCAGCACAATCATGCAGAGACAAGAATGGGTGCCACCAACAGTTCCCAGCCCCTAACAGCTAGTTCTTCATATTCCAGGGTTCCCTGATCCTCTGGAGGCCTAGGATGGGCCCTGCCCAAGGAGCCCCCATTGTAGTCTTTATGTCTCCTTGTGGTCTCTGTCCATAGGACTGAATTGGAGCTGTGGCAGCTGATGGCTCAGGGAAAGGGAGGGTTGAGCCCTGCCCAAGAGACATCTTCCAGTCTCCCACCCCTTTGGGTCCTTCTGGTCCCTGCTTTCCTTCACCTCCCCTTTGCTTGTGGGGTAATGCCGGCTGTGTTGCCAACCTCCTACTCCCCCTGCTGGTCACCTCTGGAACTGCAGGGACCTCTAACATTTCTTACTTCAACCTGCATTCTGGCCAATAATGAAGACACCTTTTCCCATAGGCCCACTCGCTGTCCATCCACCAGTGACCCCTGAGGGAGGCAGGGTAGGGGGAGGTCACTCTTGCTTCAGCCTCTGCACTTTCTTTACCTTCCTTAGCTCCTTTGGGTGCTCACATCTGCCCTCATGCTCCCCCTCACCTTCCTCTGCTCTGTCTCCCCACCCCAGTGTGGCATCAGCTATGCATGGGGACAGTCATGACCGGTATGAGCGTCTCACCTCCGTCTCCAGCTCCGTCGACTTTGACCAAAGGGACAACGTGAGTGTCCTCCTCCCAATTTCCCTGAGTGCACTGCTGTAAGTTCAGGGACTCCAGTATGACCTTTTCTCAGTAGTGGAAGTGACATGTTAATATTCAGAGGACCAACGGGTGTTGGTGGCGCACACCTTTAATCCCTGCACTCGGGAGGCAGAGGCAGGCGGATCTCTGTGAGTTCGAGGCCAGCCTGGTCTCCAGAGGGAGTGCCAGGATAGGCTCCAAAGCTACACAGAGAAACCCTGTCTCGAAAAACAAAAAACAAGACAAAACAAAAGAATTATTCGGAGGACCACAGCAGGCCCAGAGCTCCTGTGATACAGGATGAGGTCCTCTGAGTGGTGCCCCTGACATTTGTCAGTTTTTTTTTTATTCTTATTATTTAAGATTTTATTTATTATGTATACAACATTCTGCTTCCATGTATATCTGCACACCAGAAGAGGGTATAGATGGTTGGGAGCCACCATGTGGTTGCTGGGAATTGAACTCAGGACCTCTGGAAGAACAGCTGGTTCTCTTAACCTCTGAGCCATCTCTCCAGCCCAACATTTGTCAGTTCTGAACTTTGTTCGCCACAGTAGAATTTGATGCCTGCCTCTACTATTGATTAAAACAAGTGTTTCTTTGAATGTGGTTTTAGAACCCCTGCTGAGCCTTGAGCCCATCATGTTACACAGCAGCTGTAGGCTGGTGGCCCTGGCCAGAGGGACCAACTGTCTTGCTGGGTGTTGGTGCTGACTGAGCAGTGCCTTCAGACCTGACAGGTCGCACCAGTCCCTAGACCTCCTTCGCACCAGATCAGGTGCACAGCTGTTCCCTGCCTGGTCCTCTTGTGATTTTGATGGCAGAATCTCTAGAATGGGCCTGGTCATTTGCTTGGGCTGGGGCTCTTACAGCAGCCTTAGCAGAGATGTCAGCTTCCAGAGACTCACAGGGTAAGTGGCAAGCTACTGGGATCACCCCTGCTAGCCAGAGGTGTCCAGATAGCCCTCAGAATTGAATGGAGCTCAGATAACCAGAACTGCATGTTGGCCGGAAGGCACACTCTCCCCATCCTGTACTAGATATGGACCTTCTCTTGGTAGAAGGGGCGGTGGCTCTCCTTCTGTTTGTCCACTCTCTACCGGAAGGCAGGACTGAAAGAAAGGGAGATAATGCAGTCTTGCTAGCCCTGGATTTTGATCCCTTCAAGGTAGACTAGGAGATGGAGGCAAGAGCTCAGGCAGCGTGGCACACCCCTCTGCTTTTGGTGGCCATGTTTGTTTGTTTGTTTATAGAGATATTTTTACATTATGTGTATATGTGAGGGCAGGAGAAGTGGGGGAGGGTGGCGTGGCATGTGTGAGATCAAAGGACAACTTATGTCCTCTACCATATTGGATCTGGTCATCAACCTTGACAGCAAATGCTTTTACCTTTGTTCAGCAAACCATCTTGTCAGCCCTACATTTTTTAGTTTAATTAATTACATAATTAATTTGTACAACTAATTTATTATACAAATTAATTCATTTGTATAATTCATTTGTATAAGTTTATGGGTGTTTTTACCACTATGTACATTGTATATATGGAGGTCAGAGGACAGCTTCTGGAAATTGGCTCTCCCCTTCGACCATGTAGGTCCTTAGGATTGAACTCAGGTCATCAGGTTTGGCAGCAAGCTTCTTTACCTTCTGAGTCATTTTGCCAGCCTGCAAACTCTTCTTAGTAACTAAAGATCAGGGGATCCCACTACCTTTCTTGAACCCCAAAGTATACGCAGTCCCATTCTGGCCCACAGAACTCTAAGGTTTGCAGTTATTTACACTTCCGGACCTGGGGTCCAACAGTAAGCTATTGGGCCTTTCTTTCTTAAGGCAGATCTTCCTAGCTCTTTGTGGGGTTTTTGGTGTGTGTGTGTGTGTGTGTGTGTGTGTGTGTGTGTGTGTGTGGTGTTCATGAGTGCACAGGTGTGTTTGCACATCTGTACAGGTACATGGGGAAGCTAACAGTCAATCTTGACCATTGTTCCTTGGGTACTGTCAACCTTGGTTTATTTTTTCTTTTTTTTTGGGGGGGGGGCACTTGCATTTACTTATCCACCATGCACACACACATGTACACACACATACACATACTAAGCTATGTGTATGGAGGTCAGAACACAGCTTGAAGAAGTCAGTTCTCTCCTTCTACCTTGTGAGGTTCCAGAGAAGCTATCTTCCCAGGCCCACCTGTTTTTTTCTGAGATATGGTCTCTAACTTGGGACCTAGGGCTCCCTATTAGGCCAACCTGTCTGGCCAATGAACCTGTCTGTGCCTCCCCAGTGCTGGGAGTGTGTACCACCACACCCTGCGGGTCCAGGGATTGAACCCAGATCCTTGTGCTTGCACGGCGAGCACTTTACTGACTGATCTGTCTCCCTCACCCCCACTTAAATATTTCCTTTTTGCAGTACTAGAGATAGGAACCAGGGCCTCACTCATACCAGGCAGACTATACCAACTTATGTCCTATGTGGATGGGTTTTTCTTCAGGTGCAGGGGTGGGTGTAGGAGCTGTACCCTGGGTGGAGCTTAAGGGAAGGCAAGTGGGTTGATAGGCTGGGATCTCCAGTGTGTTCCCTCTGTTCCCCCAGGGCTTCTGTTCCTGGCTGACAGCCATCTTCAGGATAAAGTAAGTGAATGGTCTGCACACTCTAAAGAGAAACAGAAAGAAACCTCAGAATCTGTCATCTCCTTCCAAATCCAAAGCCAGCAGCTTTGAGGCCTTAGTGCTCCTAGCCATCGCAGTACCCTGCACCCCACTCCAAGAGGCCAGGCAATGGGGACCCAGCCTGGGCTGACCCTCAAATGCTTATTCTGACCCACCATCTCCTCTGTGACACTCTGCACGAGGTCAGCCATGCCCTGATCTACCAGCCCTGGCCACAGGTTGAGAGCAGGGGCTGGAGCCCCCATCTCAACTTCTCTGCAGCCAGCGGGTGGGGGCAGCAGGCAGGCTGGAAGCAGCCAGCCAGCCACGCAGGCAGGAGCCAGCAGCCAGCAAGCAGGCAGAACTCAGGACATCCAGCCAGAGTCCACAGGCAGGCAGTGAGCAGTGAGAAAGGCAGGAAACTGGGACAGGTCAGCACTGGGGCCCTCACCATGCTCTGGACCCCTCCCCTAGTGTGGCCCTTGGCCATAGGAGCTCAGCTCTGGTACCCTTAAGGCCCTAGAAGGAGCTGCTGCTGCCCACTTCCCAGCCTCCCTCCCTTTCCATCCCTCCTTGCCCTCCTCCCCCCCTCCCTCTTCTTGTCTTTGCCTCTCCATTCCTAGCCTTGCTTTCTCCCTCTCTTGCTTCACCTTTCCTAGCCACTTCCAGGCTCTGTGCATTCCTCCTCCTCTCCTTCCTTCCCTTCCAGGAAATCGGGATGAGAAGTTCACCTCAACCCCATTGCTGCCCCATCAGCAGGGGTGGCCAGGGTGGAGCGGGAGGGGGTGAGCAGGTTCCAGCCTTCCCTTGCTGCTCCTCACGGCATCTTCTGTGTGCCTCCCGTGGCCTACAGGGACGATGAGATCCGGGACAAGTGTGGCGGCGACGCGGTGCACTACCTGTCCTTCCAGAGGCACATCATCGGGCTGCTGGTTGTCGTGAGCGTCCTCTCTGTAGGCATCGTGTTGCCTGTCAACTTCTCAGGGGACCTGCTAGGTCAGTGAGGGCCAGGTGGCTGGAGTGGAAGGGGACAGAGGGCGTCTGGCTGACCTACCGCCATCCCCTTCTCCTTCCCACCTTCCAGAGAACAATGCCTACAGCTTCGGGAGAACCACCATTGCCAACTTGAAATCAGGGTGAGGCCAGGGAAGTAGCTCTGCAGTGGGTGGGGTCTAGGGCGGAAGTGAGAGGTGGGAGGCTTCAGAGATGGGTGGACACGGCAGAGGTGGACCCTGCTGACCCCGTGTGACCGCCCCCCCCAGGAATAATCTCCTCTGGCTGCACACCTCCTTTGCTTTCCTGTACCTGCTGCTCACAGTCTACAGCATGCGGAGACACACCTCTAAGATGCGCTACAAGGAAGATGACCTGGTGAGTAAGGGCAGCCCGCCTCGGCTGCCGGGGTCCCTCCTCCACATGGAGTAAGGGCCTCCCTCCAGGGGCCCTCGGAAGGCAATGCCTAGGCCGCTCCATGCTGGTGAGGAAGGGCAGCCCGCCTCGGCTGCCTGGGGTCCCTCCTCCACATGGAGTAAGGGCCTCCCTCCAGGGGCCCTCTGAAGGCAATGCCTAGGCCGCCCCATGCTGAGCCTGACCCTTGGGAAATACCATGGCTGATAGTGCTGTCAGATAGTTGTACTGTCGTCTTGCTTGATATGGGTGGTGGGAATATTCCTTCACCTTCTGCAGCTACTTACCCAGCCTGGACCGTGTGTTTGTTCTTTGCTAGCCACTGTGCTGGTTCCTCAGGGATGTAAGTGTCCATCCACCTGATAACACCTGTAACCCCCTGTAACAGAACAAGGCACCTCATGGCTCCTCCATCAGGCTTCTATTACACATACTCCACTGAGACCTGACAGATTCCCACCAAACCCAAACCCCCTCCCTGCGTCCTGTGGCTCTCCTGGAGGCCACCTGCAGGGAGACAGGCCTGCTGTCCTCCTCCACAGGTCAAGCGGACTCTCTTCATCAATGGAATCTCCAAATATGCAGAGTCAGAAAAAATCAAGAAGCATTTTGAGTGAGTAAGCAGCCCATCTCCCCTCAGACATGTAGGCCCTTGCCCACCCATTAGCCCCAAGAGCATCTTTACACCCTTGGACTCTCCAGCAGTCTGCAGCCCAGGCTGAGTGGAACAGAGCGGGGGAGACCTCACATCCCGAGCTGGGGCTGGTCTCCCACTTTCCTGAACGACAACAGCCCCTTCAGAACTGGACAGGGCTGAGGGGTCACTCGGGGTCATCCATGACCTTGGGTTTGATTTCCAGCCCTTTGAGAGAAACAGGATGGAACTGAAGAGTGTAGCCTGTGACATTTGTTTCCTCCACCCCCACCTCCTGGCTTGGACTGGGTCATAGGTGGTTGGCCCAGGGTCCTGAGGTGGTGGCTTCCTCAAAATTGTTAGCACCATTTACCTGGTGCATATTCAGACATTGCGGGAAAGCTCGTGGTTGTGGTGGCTTCGGAAGAAGTCTAAGGAGTTTGGCTTATGTTCCCTCAGCTTCTCTGGCTCTTCAGTTCAGACACCTGGACAGGCACCTTGGTGCTGAGCCCACGGTGTAGAGAGTCAGGGGTTTCCAGTCTTGGTGGCACACACTTTTAATCCCTGCACTTGGGAGGCAGAGGCAGGGGGAATCTCCATGAGTTCAAGGCCAGCCTGGTCTACAAGAGAGTTCCAGGACAGGCAAAGCTACACGGAGAAAGTCTGTCTCAAAAAAACAAACAAAAAAGAGTTAAGATCCCAGATGTAGGGATATAGAGGGACAGACAGTCTTCATGTAGCATTAGAGTTAATGTCACACTTTTATTAATTATTTTGCCAAACTTTCATCAGTTACCATAGCAGAGGATGAGTGAAAAGTCATCCAGCTCAAGAGTCACACCATGGAGGTCAGCTGTAGAAGTTAGTCAAGGGTGTGAACTGAGTTTAGTCACACCATGGAGATCAGCTGTAGAAGTTAGTCAAGGGTGTGAACTGAGTTTAGTCACACTATGGAGATCAGCTGTAGTAGTTAGTCAAGGGTGTGAACTGAGTTTAGTCACACCATGGAGATCAGCTGTAGGTGTGAACTGAGTTTGATCCAAGTCAACCCAAATTAGGAGCCAGCCATGACAAGGGACAAGTCCGTCTGTGACCCAGATTAGGAGCCACCCAGTCAGTGACTGGGACAAGGGACAAGTCAGTCCATGAGCCAGATTAGGAGCTGCCCAGTGGCTGTGACAAGGGACAGGACCTGGCAAGTGACCCTGACAAGGTATGTAACTGGTCAGGGTTCTAGCTCAGGCTTCAGGCAGAATCAGGGCTTATTCTTTCTTTTCTCTTTTTAAATTTTACTTGTTTTTATTTTATGTGTATAGGTGTTTTGGCTATATATGTCTGTGTACCACGTGGGCACAGTGCCCATGGAGGCCAGAGAAGGAAACAGAGTCCCTAGGACTAGAGTTAAAGATGGTTTTGAGTAGCTGTGTGGGTGCTTGAGATGTATTCTGGTCCCCGGGAAGAGCACCAGTGTCCTCCAGGTTTATTCTTGAGGTCCAGGTCTGTTGTCATTGGTCTAAATCAAAGTTCAGTCATTGTCCTGGAGACGGTCAGTATGTCATCCCATTAGCAGTGCTATCTGAGCAGAATCAGAGGCAGTATCTGGTCAGGTCACATTCCAGAGCCTGTGCACAGGGATCCAGAGCTAGACACTGATGCATGTGACATCTGTATATTGAACATCTGTGTGCAGGCATGGAGATAGTGGAAGCAAGCTCTGCCTTCCTAAAGCTTACAAAACAGAGTGAGAGAATTATTTGGGGTTCAACCTTTTATCAGCATAGGAGCTAATGTGTGCTCAGTATCAAGTGACATTTGTCCAGTTAGTTGGACAATTGTTAGCTTGCGTTGATACGTCCTGATGCAAACCACTAGTGACCCATGGGCCTGCCCTGGGTGAGAGCTCGGTATGCAGCGATAAACAAAACTGGAAGTTCCCCTTTCATTAGGCCTGGGAGTCAGCGGAGCTGAATTAGTCTAGATACCGTCACGTGGTGGAGGTACTAAGGTTCCAGCCTGAGCAGGGGAAGCGGGGGCTGTGAAAGTGACCTTCACGGAGTGGCATTTGAGCAGAGACCCAAGCACAGTGAAGGAGTTTACCATCCTGGCCGACTCTCTGCTGTCCTACTATGTGCTATGGGATGCCAAAAGCCAGACTAGATTGATGTATCCTGGCTGTGCTGCTTAGGGGCCAGTCTCTTTGTTTAGGAAACAGCCTGTGGTTAAAGCTCACACTCACTCACAAAGGAGGGGTGAGGAGAATTGGACTCTGGGGCTTTCAGCCTGCCTTGTTGAGCACTTCCTGTGGGGAAGCTGTTAGATGGAATTCTGTATGCGATGATGTTTAGGAGACAACCTTTGTCCACACTGAACTTCTAAGTGTTCCCTGAGGCTCATGGTCCAGGTCTAGGGACTGTAGAGGAGAGGACTGCCCCAGAAGTGGACAGCATCCCTTGTGCAGAATCACCGAGCCTGTGCAGTTAGTTTTAAAGGGTTTGCGGTTAGTCTGGCAAGGGTGAGCACTTGCTCCCCCAAAGAGGAAGACTACAGCAGCTCAGAACCATGAAGGAGAGATCTGTGGCCACCTGGCAAGTTCATTTTCAAAGACCCAAACCAGATGTGAGTTTCTAAAGTCTCATGTGTTTATGAAGTTCACCCTGTTATTGTGCAACTTTATCACACATGTCTCAAATACTTGGTGGCCCTTCATTTAATTTTAATAAGACATCAAAAAGATGGAAACAGTCAAGATTAAGGACAGGATCAGTTTGCTGTCAATGGGAGGGACACTGCATTTTGTGAATGCTCTCCAGACCCACGTGCCCGTGAGTTGGGGCAGCTAGCCCTATCATCTCATCTCGGCTTAGGGGGAGGGGTCAGCCCTGGGCCTGGGTCATGGCCAGGGTTAGAGATCAAATTCAGGATCAGTTTCTTGTCGGTCTTGGGCCAAGATTGGTTGGCGTAAATCCAAAGTCAAGGCCAAGTGTTGGACCAGGACCAGGTCTTCCGGGAACAGGCTCAGAGAACAGCCTGTAACTAGAAATAATTTCTCTGAACCTCAAGTTCACAGCCCTGAGCAAGAATCAGATCACAGCTCCACACAGTAGTATTATGGTGAATAACTAATGTGTAGCCCGTAAGGTCAGGATATCTTTAGGTAGATGCCAACCAATAGGAAGACATCGTGCCAAAGCAGCGAGGAAAAAAGAGCTACCATGTGCCTTGGCAATCCCTTTAAACCTCTCACACGTCACCCTTGACCACACCCTGACAGGCGTGGTCGGGCACACCTGTAGCCAGCCCTTAGGAGGCGTGGTTATGTTATCTCCCTACACAGTAGTAGCCCTCAAACATCCTGGGTTGTTGTCACCTGCTGCCTTCACACAGTGAGTGAACGCATACCTGAACCCAATCCCTACTTGTACAGCATGAGGAAGGACTTCAAAGTTCTGTTCTTTTGTTTGTTTGTTTTTCAAGACCGGGTTCCTCTGTAGCCCAGGCTGTCCTGAAACTGCCTCTGTAGACCAGGCTGGCCTCAAACTCAGAGATCCACCTGCCTCTGCCTTCTGAGCGCTGAGATTAAAGGTGGGCACCACCGTTGCCCCACGATTTCTTTACTTTTTTTTTTTTTTTCAAAGTTCTGCCCTTGACTGAGATGGGGATAAGCTGGGGCTGTGTTGATGTGCTAGCACCCTGGATCACAGCAAGGGTGGCAGTGGATAGGGACCTGTAGCATGACAGCTGGACTGTGTTGCAGGGAGGCCTACCCCAACTGCACGGTTCTGGAAGCCCGGCCCTGTTACAACGTGGCTCGTCTTATGTTCCTTGATGCTGAGAGGTACCGGGTTGGGGTCAGGGAGGGTGACACCAAGGGCCCTCTGCTCATCATGGAGGGAATCTTAGCCACCTTGTGGGAACCTGGCTCCCTTTTCAGGTGTTCCTTGTGCGTTTGAATATGACTTAACGTTGGCAGTCTTTGTTACTTCCCAGGCCTGGGGCTTAGAGTGTGTTACAAGAAGGATTCACCCACTTCAGCTACAGCATGAGAAATTCATGGCAGACTAATAGAATTGGCCCTCCAGAAATGGGTAGGGAGGTTCTTGGATGGGCCTACTGTTGAGCCATGTGGGCTAAACGAACCCAAGAACAGGACAGCCCCTGCCCTTGGGGACCTGAATTTTGTCTACTCCCAAACCCTTTCCATCTGAGAAAATGTTTGTAGGGATATTAATAGGAATACAAGTTAGACATTCACTGAGAATAAGTCATAATGAAATTTATTTTAGCTAGTAGTGGTGGTGCACACCTTTATCCCAGCACTTGGGAGGCAGAGGCAGGTGGATCTCTGAGTCTGAGGCCAGCCTGGTCTACACAGAGAGAGTTCCAGGACATCCAGGGCTGCACAGAGAAACCCTGTTTTGAAGAAAAAAAAAGGGAAGGAAAAATTGTTTTAAGACAATTTGGGGGGCTGGAAAACTAGCTCAGTTGGCAAAGAACTTGCCTTGCAAGAGGTTGAATCCCTAGAACACATGTAAAAATGTCATGTGTCACAACACACACTTGTAACCCCAGTGTTGGTGAGGCAAAGACAAGAGACCCTGCCTCAAAGGAGCTGGATGGCCAGAGTGACCGTGGCGCCTGAGTTGTTCCCAACCTCCACATGTATGTGTGTTTGTGTGGGATTTGCACACTCACTAAAAGAATTGCTTGGTCCTTATATAATCTTATTATTCATTATTTAATTAAAAGACTGGGCTGGGAAGATGGGTCAGTGGGTAAAACACTTGTCATACATGAGTAAGACCTGTGTCAGGATCACCACCACTCATGTAAAAGGCAAGCCCTAGGCACTGGTTCTGTGAGGGTAGAGACATGAAATTCCTGAAAGTCATTGGCCATCCAGCCTGTCCAAATTCAGTAAGAGCCCTTGCCTCAAAATCTAAGCTGCAAGCCTGGCACCATGGTAGTCACTCAGGAGACGGAGGCAGATGACTCTGAGTTCAAGGTCAGCTTGGTCTATATAGTGAGTTCCAGGACAAGTCAAGGCTATATCACAGAGAGACTCTGTCTCAAAAAAAAGCAAACAAAAAACTAGGTTGTATACGATGGAGGATTACACCCAATGTCAGTATCTTATTTCTGTGTGTACACCCATACATGTACACACATGCATATACCCCCATACACACACACACAAGATAAAAGCACATTCCCAAGGAGGATGTGCTGGTGTGTCTGACACAGTAACAAAGATATGAGGGATAACATGGGATACATTAACTCTTTTTTTTTCCGTAATTAAATCACTATTTACAAGAGCGGAAAAAGCCTTGTAAGTACAGTGAAATCACTAAAACTCATTTACACAGTCTGGCCAGAATGTTTTGATAGAATAGTCACAGGCATGGCGGCAGAGGCCACACAAGCTGCAGGCTGTGAGTTCAGAACCAAGGCTGCAGTGGAGTCACCTGCTGCAACACAGGCGAGTGCTGCCAGAGACACCTCAGACACAGCATGTGTTCGTTTTAAATTCATCTGTGGTTGTTGCGTTTTCAGAAACCTTTGACTGCTGCCTGATTTTTCATAGCCCTCAAGTTCACTTATGCAGGGCCCACAGTTTAAAAAGCTTTGGATTTTGCCGGGCGTTGGTGGCTCACGCCTTTAATCCCAGCACTCTGGAGGCAGAGGCAGGCAGATGTCTGTGAGTTCAAGGCTAGCCTGGTCTACAGAGCAAGTTCCAGGATAGTCAGGGCTAAACAGAGAAACTCTATTTCCAAAAACCAAAACCAAACAAAAAATACCTTTGAATTTCTTGGTGATCCCAAGTTCAGCTCCGCACCCCACCTCCCAGCCACCCCAGATACTAAGCAGTAGGTGACTGGCCCCCGGGTCCCACAGGAAGAAGGCTGAGCGGGGAAAACTCTACTTCACGAACCTGCAGAGCAAGGAAAATGTACCTACCATGATCAACCCCAAACCGTGCGGCCACCTCTGCTGCTGTGTGGTTCGAGGCTGCGAGCAGGTACTGTGTGGGCTATCTAGGTGCCCAGGGTTCCTGGCAAGGCTGGGGAGAGCTGGACAGGTCTCAGTATACATGGATGCCCACGGGTAGACCCAACCCACCACTGCAGGACAAGCAGATGTGGTGGACAGTAAGACCCAAAGGTAAACAGATGCCCAGAGGAAGGGGGCCTGGGCCCTACCCTACACAAGCCTCCACCGCCCTCTGGAGTTCATGAAATCCCTGATTCTTTCTTTAAATATTGATTTACTTACCTGGGGAGGGTATACCATGGTGCATGTGTGGCAATCAGAGAACAATTGGTGAGAGTCAGTTCTCTACACCATATGGGTTCTGTAGCTCAAACTCTGGTCCTCGCTTTGTGGCAAGCTCCTTTTACTCACTGAGCCATCTTGCTGGCCCTTGAAGTCCCTGTTCTCACTGTTGGGTTTGTCCTGTTTGTGGTAACTTTTAAAAGCATAGCAAGGGGCTGGGGATGTCTTTCAGTGCTGGCCTAGCAAACACAGGTCATATGCCTGTGATCCCAACATTCAGGATGTGTAGGCAGGAGTGTCAGAAGTTCAGGGTCACACTCAGCTACAGAAGAGAGTTTGAGGCCAGCCTGGGAGACATGAGCCCCTGTTTTTTAAAAGTAGTCAGCTGAGGGCTAGAGAAATGGCTCAGTGGTTAAGAGCACTGACTGTTCTTCCAGAGGTCCTGAGTTCAATTCCCAGCAACCACATGGTGGCTCACAAGCCACCTTGAGTGAGATCTGGTGCCCTCTGCTGGCATGCAGGCAGAAGACTGTATACATAATAAATCTAAAAAAAAAAATAGTAGTCAGCTGATAAACTAGTAAAATAGCCCATACCTATAATCAATCCCAGCACTTGGGATGCTGAGGCAGGAGGATCTCAGGTTTTAAGGCCAATTTTGACTGCATAGCAGTTTCCAAAACAAAGGGAGTGATGTGAGAGAAGGAGGGAAACGAAACTGTTTTTAACAAGTTCCTTGATTACCCCATTCCTTGGTTTCCCCCTTAGACTGGGTTCATTGTGCCCACCTTGCAAGGTTAGAGCAAGGAAAGAGTGACTCCAGACATACCAGAAAGCCTCCGGGAGCATGGGGTGATACTGGCTGTTGCTGTGGGTGCCTCCCAGCTCTGACTGAGCCCCTGGCCCTCCTCCTATAGGTAGAGGCCATTGAGTATTACACAAAGCTGGAGCAGAGGCTGAAGGAGGACTACAGGAGGGAGAAGAAGAAGGTGAACGAGAAGCCCCTTGGCATGGCTTTTGTCACCTTCCACAATGAGACCATCACAGCCATGTGAGTCATTGTTGTCATCGTCACGTGCCCTGCCCCGCCCACACTGCCTTTGCCCTGGCCCTCTGTTTGCCACAGGGCCCGGTACTCACTACTGTGACCCCCAATCTCGGCTGCAGTAACTAGTATCCATCCCCCCAGCATCCTAAAGGACTTCAACGTGTGCAAATGCCAGGGCTGTGCCTGTCGTGGGGAGCCGCGTGCCTCTTCCTGCAGCGAGGCTCTGCATATCTCCAACTGGACCGTGACCTATGCCCCCGACCCCCAGAACATCTACTGGTGAGCCATAGCACGTGGAATGGGGCTTCTTACAGACTGAGTGTCTGTTTCCAGCAGAAAGAGGATGGGCGGGGGGTGGATGTTGCCAGAGACCAATCGGTCCAGAGTCCTCAAAATGACCCCCCCCCCGCGCCTTCCCAGGGAGCACCTCTCCATCCGAGGCTTCATCTGGTGGCTGCGCTGCCTGGTTATCAATGTGGTCCTCTTCATCCTGCTCTTCTTCCTCACCACCCCGGCCATCATCATCACCACCATGGACAAATTCAACGTCACCAAGCCTGTGGAATACCTCAATGTGAGGCCCATGCCCACCCAGCCCTCCATGATGTGCCGTGAGCATCAGTGCTGGGCAGAACGCCCCTCATCCCGAGTGTAGTTCTGGCTCCGCTTGTCCTGCCCTAGCCCTGCCACGAGGGCTGCTACCCACCTCCCCACCATACCTGCCCTTGGGTTCCACTACACCCTGCCCTCAGGAGGCCACCCCTGGGTTTACACCTCCTGGAGAAACCCCCAGGAGGACACATGGCCTTGGGTAAGGCCCCTTTTCTCCTCTCTGAAAAATGGGATTCATGTGTACGTTCAGACCCGCTTATCAGCATGAAGTTCAAGGCTGCTCAGACAGACAAGGGTGTAGACTACACCCATGTCTGTCTGGCCTCAAGCTGGAGAGATGACATGCAGGCCCCAGTCCAAACCCACTCCCCACTGCTTGCTAGCTGGCCAGGCCATCCAGTCTCTTGTAGCCTAGGTTGGCTCACTGGGAAAATGAGCCAGTTTCGTGGTCACGTGGTTTAATATGTGGAGCAGGCACAAGTGCTCAGCACGCAGTAGATATTCAGCAGATGTTCACCGTGAACGCCATTCACCCTGGAGTCACTCTCACGACCCTAGCCTCTACCCTCACCCCAGCCATCCAAGTGTCCCTGCCTGACACCCCTGTCCCCGTCTCCCCACAGAACCCCATCATCACTCAGTTCTTCCCTACGCTGCTGCTGTGGTGTTTCTCGGCTCTGCTCCCCACCATCGTCTACTATTCTGCCTTCTTCGAAGCACACTGGACACGGTGAGCTGCCCACACCCCACCTACCATGTCTCTGGGCAGCCCGCCCAAGGAAGCCCCACCACCCAAGGGAGCCTACTGGGACATCGTCCCAGTATGGGCTGGGCCGGCCTGCCCTGACCTTGGCGTGTGCTCTGCCGCCTCCTGCCCTACTAGCTCTGGGGAGAACAGGACCACAATGCACAAATGCTACACCTTCCTCATCTTCATGGTGCTGCTCCTGCCCTCGCTGGGGCTGAGCAGGTGAGTGTCCTAGGACCAAGGGAAGCTGGGCTGGAGGGCATCACAGGAGAGAGCTACAGGGAGAAGCTTCCCCGGAGGCTCCTGGGGGCCCTCTGCCCCCCATCCCGTGTTCTGTGCCATTCCAGCTCCCATCCTTCTCTCCTCTCCTCCCGGCAGCCTAGACCTCTTCTTCCGCTGGCTCTTTGACAAGAAATTCCTGGCCGAGGCAGCTATTCGGTTTGAGTGAGTGACCAGAACACTTGGGGAGAGAGACGCTTCTAGCCTTTGTAGGAGGGAGTCACCAAGCTTCCAGCCATAAGGGGTGGGATTAGCATCACAAATCTACTGGGTTATCTGAAAGAAGGCACCCATGGGGTGCTGGGTGTGTACTTGGATGGAGTGTGTTGGGGTTCATGCTCGGGAATGCACCTGAAATGGCTGAGCTAGTGCTCAAAGTGGATTTAAGCCTTTCCGAGCTCACATTTGGGGCTTCTGAGGGCACTCAGGTTCTTAAGACTGATGCAGGAGTCTTGGATTTCATCAAGGAAGTTGGGGAGGAATCTATAGTAGGAACTTGGTCATAACTGGGGGCCCCTAGAGCATACATGAGGGTCCCTAGAACCCATCCCTTTATCTGTCGAGGGATGCTTGTCTGGGATGCATACTGTGGCTCTCATAGGCACAAACTCCAGGGACTTGCTGGAGTCTTCTGTGACCATCTTGGACTTAGGGACTTTCTGGTTCTTGTCACCCCCCACACACACACCAAAGACATCTGAGGGAGGGTTCTGAAGGTGATTAGTGAAGGAGTCTGAGGCTCTACTGTGGGAAAACCAGCATCGGAAAACTTTCTGGGCTTTCTGGGGCTCGCATCCCTGAAGGTCTCTGAGGGTGCCATTGAGATTTTCGTGGTGGTCTCAGCAGTTATATACCACACATGCTGGTGGCCTTACGTGGTCTTGAACTGTCCTCTCCTGGGATGTTTATGGGGCACACCACCTAGGTAGGTCTCTGGGCTGGTTTTCAGGGTACATCTGGCCTTGCTTTGGTGTTTTGACATTCTGGGGTTCACACTGCGGAAAGACTGGAGCACAGGTCTTACGGTTCTAGGATGGGGTGGGTGTACATGTAGAAGCAGCAACTGAGGGGGTGAGGGCATGGTGTGCTGTCGTGCTGGCAGTAGGCAGACAGCCACCAGGTCACCCCGAGGGTGCAGTGCTGGAGCACCTGCTGCCTGCAGGTGTGTGTTCCTGCCGGACAACGGCGCTTTCTTCGTGAACTACGTCATTGCCTCAGCATTTATCGGTAACGCCATGGACCTGCTGCGCATCCCAGGCCTACTCATGTACATGATCCGGCTCTGCCTGGCGCGCTCCGCCGCAGAAAGACGCAACGTGAAGCGGGTATGGCCGCCTAGGGCAGCGGCAATGTGCACAGCGCCCTCTGGTGGCCCAACCAGAAACAGCAGCAGTCAGGCTCGGGTGGTGGGCACAAGGATTCGGGACTTAGGGACTTTAATTCCCATATGAATGAAGCCTCAGTTTCCCCACACATATAGCTATGGGTGGGCATAGATGATCCCAGGTCATCCCTGAGTTCTGAGAGCATAGAGTTATGTGTTTGGAGTCGGGAGAGGTCTAGCTCGCTTGGCCTAGGGCCCCTCTGCCCTCATTCCACAAGAGGGCGCTGGATAGCTTGTCCCCTAGTCCTCAACTTTTGCTCCTACCTACCCGTGCCCCATCACTGCCCCTGCCTGGCCTCCCTCTCAACCACAGCCCCCCGCCTCCCACCTGCTTTGCTGTCCCCTGCACCACCCCAACACTAGGTCCCTCACTCCCCATGGCTTCATTCCCAGCCCCACAGTTCCTGGCCGCCTCCTACCTGCCTTGCCCCCCTATAGCCTGTCCCCTCCACTCTGAGCCATCCTCCTGCCCATGTCCCCCCCAGCATCAGGCCTACGAGTTCCAGTTTGGCGCAGCCTACGCTTGGATGATGTGCGTCTTCACGGTGGTCATGACCTACAGTATCACCTGCCCCATCATCGTGCCCTTCGGTAGGCACCGCCGCGCCGGGACCTGGGCCCTGCTCGGGGGAACCCAGGGCCTCACCCGTTCCACTCTAGTAAGGCAGGCCACCCCGATTGGACAGGGCCCTGGCTGGGAGACCAACCCCTCCGGCCTCCCACCTGGTTCCTGGCTCAGTCTGGGGCCAGGCCTTGGGGAAGAGGGGAGAGCAGTTCTACTGAGGCTTGGCCCACCTGGCATACCCAGTTCCTGGGTCAAGCCGTCCACCTCAGCCATGTTTCCTGGTAGGCACTGACGCCTTCCATTGGGTATACATAGACATACTTCCCTCGGAGTTGTTACACACACATAGACTGTCCTATTACCAACATGTACACTTACACACAGACCTCAAAATTCAAGAACACCCCTCCGACTCCAGAGTGGGCTAGATCCTTGTACCTCTGGGCAAGTCCTGATGCAGGCAAGCCTTGTAACTTGGGCAGGTCCCTCCTCCTCTTTGAAAGTGTCTAGCTGAGTTTCTCATTGACCATGACCCCACCAATAGCCTCTACCTTCCCCGTAACACCCTAACTCCCTCCCCACTCTGTGGCTGCTGAAAGCTCCAGAGTCTCAAATTAACCTCCCAGCCCTTGTTGAATGCCCCAGGCTTCAGGAAGTAGAACGGGCCCTTATTTATATTCAGCTGTTTAGGGTAGAAAGAATAAGGAGGGTCTCAAAGGCTGCTTGTTCATCTAACCGAAGGGCTCTCTGCTGGTTGCCATGTGGGGAGGGTGGGGAGGCTGCCCAGGATGAAGGGACTGGAGCGGCAGAAGCCGCAGCTTCAGTTTGTGGCAGGACAGTGGCAGGGCAGGGAGGACAGGCAGGGACAGCACAGGAGCAGAGACCAGCCCCGCAGCCATCTCGCAAGGCCAGGACAGCCCGTGGCCGTCACACAAGGCCCATGGGCGCTGGTTCCGAGGTCAGGGCCGTTGGCTTTCCTCAGGGCTCATGTACATGCTGCTGAAGCACCTGGTGGACAGGTACAATCTCTACTACGCCTACCTGCCGGCCAAGCTGGACAAGAAGATCCACTCGGGGGCTGTGAACCAGGTGGTGGCCGCACCCATCCTCTGCCTCTTCTGGCTACTCTTCTTCTCTACCATGCGCGCGGGTGAGGGCCAGCATCCCATTGTGGTGGCAGGGGATGGTTGACAAGGACAGAGGGAGGTGGCAAAGACAGAAGGGACTTTTGAAGATAGGACTCACCACATAAAGGCCACATGGTAGAGAGTGGCGGGTCTCAGTGACCTTGTATGGACGGGAGTGAACGAGTCAGAGGCTGTGGTTGTGGGTCCCTTGGAAGAGGGCCCAGGTGGCAGGCCAGGCGGTAGCCCCTTTCTTTGTGCCCCCAATCCCAGGATTCCTAGCTCCCACGTCTATGTTCACCTTCGTCGTTCTGGTCATCACCATCGTCATCTGTCTCTGCCACGTCTGCTTCGGACACTTCAAATACCTCAGTGCCCACAACTACAAGGTGTGGGGTGGGAAAAGACGTGGTGGGGTATGGTTGATGGCAAAGGTTCCCTGTGGTGGTGGCATACAGGGTCAAAGGGTGCCAAGGGTGTCAGGGTACAATTGGGACTAAAAACAAGGATGTTCCCTCCCCATCCCTGGACCCTGAAGATTGAACACACAGAGACAGATGCCGTGAGCTCCAGAAGTAGCGGACGGCCCCCCTCTGCTGCCGCTGTCCCCAAATCTGCAGTGAGTGCCCTACAGTGCCCTACAGCCGTGGGAGCTTTGGGGAGGCCTTTGCAGAACTCAGTCCCATGTCTGGGTGGACCATTAGTTCCCCCCTCCCCCCCCCCCCCCCGCAAAAGTCAGCCTGAACCAGACCTCATGGCAGTGGACACCAGCATGAGAAAGACCTTCACCCTCCCCACTCGGTCCCCTAGCTCAATGTCCACTATGCTGCCCACAGACCCCAAGATACCGGCCCCCCCACCCACCCATAAGGGGCAGCTCTCCACCTTACCCCTATTCCTTTTCCCTTCAGAAATACATCGCTCAGGTGCTGCAGGACTCAGAGGGTGACGGGGACGGGGATGGGGCTCCTGGGAGCTCAGGAGACGAGCCCCCGTCATCCTCCTCCCAAGATGAGGAGTTGCTGATGCCGCCCGATGGCCTCACGGACACAGATTTTCAGTCATGCGAGGACAGCCTCATAGAGAATGAGATTCACCAGTAAGGGGAGGGAGGGCCCTGGAGGCCATACCCTGCCCCTCCACCCCCCCACCCCCCCACGGACACTAAAAAACAAAACGCTAATAATTTATTAGAACTAAAGCCCCTTCCTCCTCCCCGTCCCCTGCTTTCATTAAGGTATTTAAACCTGGGGATGTCACCGCTCTCCCCTACCATGGAGGGAGGGAGCCCCCCAACCTCAGTGAGGACAGCCCCGAGCAGGCCCCGGGGCAAAGAGGGGTGTGGTGGGAGTCCCCCCAGATCAGCCTCACCACCCAGTAGTGTGGCCAGGAAAGGGTTAATGAGAGCCAAGGTGGGTACCTGGTGCCATGGCTGGAGGCCTGGGAAGAGTAAGCACAGCTGTGCCTGCCCCCAGTTCTTTCCTCCCCTTCACTGTCCCTGGATCTGGGCCTCTAGGGACATGGAACCTGCAGCCCTCTGGGATGCAGGAGAAGGGAGGGGAGCCAAGATTCAGGTCTGAGCCAGGGGGTGGCCTGGGGGCATGACCAACACTGGAAAATGGGGTTTTGCACTGGGTTTGTTTTTTGTTTTTGTTTTCCTTTAAAATAAAAGCAAAAGCTCCAAGCTTGTGTCTGATTGGGGGTACAGCCCCGGGAGCTCATCCTCTATCCTACCCGTGAGGTCCTCCTTGCGGTCCTGGAATGAATTCCTGTGTTATTAAAGAGGGACCATCCGTCCGTCCAGGAAGAACCTCTGGGCACAGGTCACCTCACACCAGCCCTATGCTCTGAGAACCCTAAGAATTCCTAAGAGACAAAGGTCATGAGAGAAAAACTGCAAAATCAGGGCAGGGCCCTCCCCAGAACCTCAGGGTGGCCTATGTCAACCCCACATGTCCCCAGGACTCCCCATTCTCAAGCCATCTTTTCTCAAGACCCCCAACTCACCTTCTCTAAGGGCTTTTCTTTAGGCCACTCAACAAGGGTGCAGCCATGTATATACCCACAATGCATAGTGTGGCAAGAGCCAGAGAGCCTCTGTCCCAGGCTGGTTCTGTCAGCTCAGCAGTTGGCTTAGCTATGTGTCTCTGGGAAAGCTTACAACACCGCTCTCTGGTCTTGTTTTCTCCGTCAAATCAAGATGTATGGCCAGGTAACTTGTAAAGCTAACCTCACAAGCCATTCTCCAGCCTCGGCTTCCATTGACTGGAATTTTCCATCTTGTTTGTTTTTATAGAAACAGGGTTTCTCTGTGTAGCCCTGGCTGTCCTGGAACTCACTCTATAGACCAGGTTGGCCTTGAACTCAGAGGTCCACCTGCCTCTGCCTTCCAAGTGCTGGGATTAAAGGTATGTGCCAACACTGCCTGGTGAATTTTCCATCGTTCAACTGAAAATGAGAAAGTGAGCTGAGGACCGCTCAGAGAGAAGAGGTCCAGGAGAGGAGGGGAAACAGGCACCAAAAGCCTACAGAGGCAACAAGAGGCAGGCAGTGAGGAGCACAGAGACCCTGATGAGAATGGCATCAGGAGCAGGAGCTAAGCCTCTCGCTGGCAGTTGGTGATGCCATCTGTACCACAAATATCACACACACACACACACACGAGCCAGTGCTCATGGCAACTGACTGGCTGCAGGACCAGGCCAGTTACCATGATGAAAGGAGTGGCCTTGGTCCTAGTCTACAGCCTCCATGAAGTACAAACTCCCAGATGGAGTCCCTCCAAGTGCTGCAACTGGAACAGCTGCCAGGTCAAGGGCCGCAGGCAGGATGCCAGCTGCCAGATGGACAGAAATGAAGAGACTCTGAAGCAAGCATATAGTTGCAGGAGGCTACAGTACCCCTAATAGGCATAGTCTGTGTGATAGTAAGCATACCACATCTTACCTGGAAAATCCTATTGTCTACCGAGTGTGCCCTGGACAGACCTCGTTTACCTGTATAGTGAACCTCCCTGCCCTGACTCAGGTCAGCCAGGAAGAACCAGTAGTAGTATTTAGCAAACAGTACTTAGTCTGGGTCCTTCAAGGAACCCAAGAGTCTCCGTGACCTATTATCCTCCTTCTGCTTACAGGTGTGAGACGAGGAAGGAAATGGCTGGGGGAGCCTTCCCAATCCCCTCCTTCTGTGGGATAGTAGGTTCAAATCCTGGCCCAGCTTCTTACCTGCTGAGTGACCCTGAGCAAATAGCATCACACCCTGGACCTCACCTATAAAATGGGAACGGGAGCTGGGATGTCGCTCAGTTGATGGACTTGATCCCCAGCAAGGCATGGTGGTGCACACCTGTGACCCCAGAACTCAGGAAGCAGAGGCCCTCAAGGGCAGGGCAGGGGCCCAGGAGATGGTTCAGCAGGCAGAAGCACTGGTCATAATTACCTGAGTTCCAGCCCTGTAGCCCACAGTGGAAGAGAAGAGGCTGTCAAAGCTGTCCTGGCATTCACATGCATATGGCATATGGAGGAGGCAGGAGGGCTGGTAGCACAGTCCATGATCTCAGCACTTAGGAGATAGAGACAGGGAGGACCCAGGGTTCAAGGCCTTCGCTCTGAAGCAAGTTTGAAGCCAGCCTGGGCTACATAGCTTAAAAAAAAAAGAAAGTGTGGTAAGACAGGAAGACATGACACGGGAATATGTGAAATCATGGCTTTCTTGTAAATGAGAAGCTTTGACAAGGAGGACTTGCCTTAGGATGGCCAACTCAGGTGCTCGTTCCCCTGCCCAACTAGGGACAGGCCTTGGACCTAGCAGACCAGAAGGGTCAGGGTAAAAGGGCCAAGTGGGAAGGAAGAGAAAGGCAACAGTTAGACCAGTGCCCCTGACCAGGCCTGCACTACAGAGTTCTGGGTGGGGGAGGGGTGCTCTCTGCTCCCTCACCCCCCCCACCACCACCACCAAGAACCTTCAACTGTCAAGCTCTGTGCTAGGTGTTGGCTGTGCTAGGTGTTGGCTGTGCTAGGTGCTCACCCAATAGCCTTCAGCATGCTGAAGTCCCCAGGTAGGCACTCATGGGGCCTGTCCCTTCTATGTACTAGGTCTTTCCTCCAGAAATGGGGCTGTGTTCTCTGAGACCTCAGACCTCTCTCAGGCTGGATGCTCAGAGGGTAGAAGCTGGGCTTCCTCCTCTGACTTAGAGAAAGAGTAGGCAGGTGCATTGGCATGGGTAGAGTTGTGTCCCGTATCCCTCAGTCATGGCTGTCTGCAGAGGGCTTTGCGTAAGGGGGCCCCCATCAGCCATTAGAGATACAATAAACCCTAGGGAACAGAGAAAATCCCTCCCAAGCCTAGAGCCTTAGTACAGAGACCTGAGGTTCAAAGACACAGCAAGAAACCCCCAACCCCCTCAGATCCAGGGCAGACTGGGCCGGTAGCAGTTCAGGGAGGGGAGGCTGAGAAGCTGTTCCTTTGGGGAATCCAGCCTTACCAGAGTCGAGGCTCTGCCCCTCCCCCTCTGTCTGTGATCAGAAAGGGAGCTGGGTTACTGTGAGGACAAAGGCTCTTAGACTCAGCCTCCTGGCTTCTGTGACAAGCTAGTGATGTTTAGAATTGACGGAGATCCTAAACCCCTACAGTTTTCTGAAGTAATATCTCAGTTTCCGCCAAGCTCTGGAGAGCAAACTATCTATAAAACCATTGGTTCCCTGGTTGTGATGTAATAGTTTTAAAGCTGGGAGGGGGGCCGAGAGATGGCTCAGCGGTTAAGAGCCTATGCTGCTCTTGCAGAGGACCCAGGTTTGCTTCCCAGCGTACTGGGTGACCCAGAACTACAGCTCACAGGAGATACAACACCTCTACCCCTGTGTGCATTAGCATGCATGTACTGTGTGCGTTAGCATGCATGTACTGTGGATACGCATGACTAAAAATAAGTCTTTTTTTAAAATCACTGACAGTAGGGATTGGGACACAGCTAAGGTGGTAGAGAGCCCAGACACCCGAAGCCTGAGTTCACCCCAGGGTCACATCAATCAAACCGGTGTGAAGAGTCCATCCCAAGGTCCTATCAATCAAACTGGTGTGAAGAGTTCCACCCCAGGGTCACATCAAACCGGTGTGAAGAGTTCCACCCCAGGGTCCTATCAAACCTGTGTGAGTGAAGACACAGACCTGTCCTCTGCACACACAGGAGGTAGAAGTGGGAGGGTCTGGAGTTGAAGGTCTCAGCTACATGGGGAATTTGATGCCAGCCAGGGTCTATATGGGACCCTGTTAAAAAAAAAAAAAATCAAACAAACAGTATTCATATTCAGTGTCCTTGCCACAACCAAAAGTGTGTGAGGTATGTGAGATAGTGCATCACATATTAGGCAATAGACGTAGGGGGTTGGAAGGCAGTACTCTTGGCTTTGTTTCAGAGACTGGGTGTCACTATGTGACGTAGGCCTCAGAAGCAGGGTCCTTGCCAGCAAGATGGCTTAGCAGGTAAAGGTGCTTGCCACAAAGCTTGGTGACCTAAGTTCAATCCCCAAGACCCACAAGGTGGAGGGAGAGAACCTATAGGTTGTCCTCTGACCCCACAGATATATATGCTCTGGCACATATATGCCACATAAAAAAGAAACGAACAAGTAAGTAAATAGATGTACTAAACAGGATCCTCCTGCCTCAGCCACCAAATGCCCGGTTATGGTAATACACTGCCACATTCTTCTTAGATTTAATTTTCCAAAGATCTACAGGTCCCTAGTCAGATGGGGGTTGCACCACACCTTGACTTTTAGTCTGATGGAGGCAGCAGTTTCATATGTCATGATGTCTCTTTCTTTTTTTGGGGGGGGGAGGGGAGCTCAAGACAGGGTTTCTTTGTGTAGCTCTGGTAGTCCTGGAACTCTTTCTGTAGACCTGTCTGGACTCAACTCAGAGATCCACCTGCCTCCCTAGTGCTGAGATTAAAGGTGTGCACCACCACCGCCCAGCATAGTCATGTCTCTTAACATTCTCCCATAGCTATCTGCCTGAGCTTCTGCCTGCCTCGTTTGTCTGTCTGTCTGTCTGTCTCAACTTGGCCCCCTCCTACTATCCCATGTGTTGCATGAACATTTCAAGTTCATGACATCAACAAAAGTCTACTCACCCCCCCCCAGATAAGAAAGACCCCAAGAGGCCAAAGTCTAACTTGGTAAACCATTGAGTTTATTGGGCTTGCTTACAGCGCATTGGTGAGGGTTACACCCCAAAACTGCACCACTGAAAAGTCTCACTCTTGCATGGATGACAATTTCCTGGTAGCTACACAAATGAGCCTCCTCTTCAACTAACCTTTCTCACTTTACACACTCTAGTAACTCCCAAGACCACATGCAGTTGGCACAGAATTACAACCAGCTGGCTAGGAAATGCAAGAGGGAGTGGCTGGGACCTAGGTGAGGATCCAGCGACCCTGTGAGACCCTTTCTTCCATGAGGGAGTGTCAACAGGTGCCATCTTGAGAGCCCATTGTTAGTAATCCCAGCTACTCTGGTGAAGATGACAGTGGTTGCTGGACTCGTAGCACAGTCCCCACAACACCATGTGACAGGACTTGGGACAGCTGTCTTCTCTAGAGATGCTTGCCATAGCAATGACAATGGGGGCTAAGTAAGGTATATGAGGGGCCGAGTAGGGCGTACACCTCCCTGCTGTCAGTCAGCACTAAGAAACAAGCTCAGACCTTGGTGACCTGAATGGGGATTCTAACCAAGGTTTGCAGTCAGTGTGACAAGAAATGACTCTGAGCTGGGAAATGATTCTGGCCTGAGTTTCCAGGGAAACGAGGGAGGTAAGCCTGCACCTTCACTGGGCTGGTCGGCCCCTTGGTGATGTCCAGCTTGTGGATGCCAGCACCTTCTGGGACCCTCCGAGACCTCCAGCAGAGGCTGAGAACCCTCAGTCCCAGTGCAGCCATGGCAGAGGCCTCTCTGGATGGCACCAAGCAGCTCATCTCCTTGTGTAGCTGGCCTGAGATCTGCCGCAGATTTCACAGCCTCTGCAGAGCCACTGACATGTCGGGTGGAGTGATCCTTTGTCCACCAATGCTGTCCCAAGCATTGAAAGGCAGTTAGATGGGACAAACAAAAAACTCTAGATACAGCCAAGAGTCCTTAGGCTGGGTGAAACACAGTTTGTCTCCCTTGCTGAGAACTTCTGTCCTTCCTTCCTTCCTTCCTTCCTTTCTTCCTTTCTTCCTTCCTTCTTTCCTTCCTCCTTCCATCCTTCCTTCCTCCTTCCTCTCTCCCTCCCTCCCTTCCTCCCTTCCTTCCTTCTTTCTTTCCTTCCTTCCTTCCTTTCTTGCAGACAGTCTCACTATGTAGCCCAGGCCTGGAATTTGCTATGTAGAGCACACTTGAACTCACAGAGATCCACCTGCCTCTGCCTCCCAAGTGCTATATTTTTGTTGTTATTTTGTTGTTGAACATGCACGGGTGTTTTGCATGCATGTTCATCTGTGCATCATATGTGTTCCTGATGCCATCTGGGGCCAGAAGAGAGAATCAGATCCCCCGGAACTAAAGTTGCAGATGGTTGTGAGCTAGCTGCCATATGGGTGCTGGGAATTGAACCTGAATTCTCTGGAAGAGCAGCCAGTGCCCTCACTCATGAAGTAATATCTCCAGCCCCTGATTTTTTATTTTGGATTACGTGTCTATGTGTGGGTGTGTGCACACGAGTGCAGGTACCCAAGAAGGGCAGAGTGGTTTCAGGTCCTCTGAAACTGGAGTTACAGGGGATTTATAAGCTCCCATGTGGGTTCTGGGAACCAAGCCTGGGTCCTGGGAAAAACAGCAAGCACTCTTAACTGCTGAGCCATCTCTCCAGTCCCTGTGTCTCATTATTTGAGACACTGCCACCAAACGATGCTCTCCAAAGGGGCCCATCTTTTCCCCATGTCCCTGGCCATGCTCCAGGGCTCCAGAGTCTTCACTCTTCACGTCTTCACTTCACCTTGTCGTTTCTCCCTCTGTGAGCAGGAAGGGGCGCCTCTTGATGGTCTTGATCTTCTGAAAAACATCCACACCATTTTTATTTGTTTTCTGAGGCAGAGTGTCATTTAACCAAGGCTCTCTGCAAACATGATGTTTTCACTTTGTTTGGTCCTGGAGAGACAACTCCACAGTCAAGAGCACTCCCTGAACAATAATGAGACCCAGATTGGATTCCAGCACCCATGTGAGAAGCCGGACATTCTGCAAATGTCTGTAACTCTAGCTCCCAGGGATCTGACACCTTTCACTCCCCCCAACACACATGCACATACACTCATACCAACACAGACAGGTGCACATATAAATTTAGATTTATGGAGCTGGAGACATGGCTCAGCAGTTAAGGTCACTGACTGAGCTTCCAGAGGACTCTGGTTCATTTCCCAGCACCCACATTAGGCAGCTCACAACCATCACTGATTCCAGTCCCAGGGGATCTGATGTCCTCTTCTGGCCTCAGAGGACCTGTCAGGCATATATGCAGGCAAGATACCTGTACACATTTTTTTAGGCTGGGCATGGTGGCACACACTTTAATTCCAGAACTTGGGAGGCAGAGGCAGGCAGATTTCTGAGAGTTTGAGGTCAGCTTGGTCTACACAGTGAGTTCCAAGCTAGCCAGATCTATTTAGATATAGTAAGACCCTGTAAATAACTAAATAAATAACTAAATAAATAAATCTACCAGTTGGTAGTGGTGCATATTTTTAATCCCAGCACTTGGGAGGCAGAGGCAAGCAGACCTCTGTGAGTTCAAGGCCAGCCTGGTCTACAAAGCAAGTTCTGGGACAGCAGGGGCTGATAGAGAAAAAAAAAGGGGGGGAAGTTGGGGGTATCTCAGTGGTTAAGAACACCGGCTGCTCTTGCAGAAGACCTGGGTTTGAATCCCAGCACTCACATAGCAGCTCACAACCTTCTATAACTCCAGTTCCAGGGGATCTGATGCCTCTTCTGACCACTGTGAGCTCCTGCAAGCATGTGGCTCACAGACATACACTCAGACACGCATGCAAAGGCACATTAAAGTAAACAAGTATTGTCAGCCAGGCGGTGGTGGCACATGCCTTTGATCCCAGCATTCAGGGGGCAGAGGCAGAGGCAGGCGGATCTCTGTGAGTTCGAGGCCAGCCTGGTCTTCAGAGCAAGTGCCTGGATAGGCTCCAAAGCTACACAGAGAAACCCTGTCTTGAAAAAAAAAAAAAAAACAAAAAACTTCGCCAGGTGGTGATGGCACATGTCTTTAGTCCCAGCACTCAGGAGGCAGAGGCAGGTGGATCTCTGTGAGTTTGAGACCAGCCTGGTCTACAAGAGCTAGATCCAGGACAGCCTCCAAAACCACAGAGAAATCCTGCCTCCAACCCGCCCCCCCCCCAAAAAAAAACCCTAAAACTTCTGTAGCGGAAGATAATCAGCTCCTGACCCTCCTGCTTCCACCTCGCAAGCAGCTGCTATTCCCACCCGCCCAGCTGCAGTACCATTTTAAATTGGGTTATTTGTCTCTTTTATCAAACAGAGCCCATTTGTGGTGCCACGGGAATGGTGGCTTCCATAAACAATACTCGGCTCAAGGCCAGAGGTGAGGGCCAGCACCAAAACGCCCACAACTTCAGGAATCAGAACTTTGAGGATCTTCGAGCAACATGTCTAAGGAAGGGGAAACTGTTTGAGGACCCCTTTTTCCCTGCTGAGCCCAAGTCTATAGGCTTCAAGGATCTGGGCCCCAGCTCTAAACAGGTGCAGAACATCCACTGGCAGCGGCCCAAGGTGGGCACTGGGAAATGGGGAGGGCCCTGGCGCCCTAGGCCTGATGCCGTCAGAGCTGGGGATAGTTCTGAACAGGCTCCGTTAGTTTAATCCTGGGATGGCACTCAAGCCTGGCTATTACAGCCAAGCTATGGTCAGATGGCTCCGCCCTCCCCCCCCCCACTGCTCACCCAGAACTCAGAGGTGCAAGGGAGCCAGAGATGGGTCCTTCACCCCTTGACGCTCTTATTCCTTCACCACAGGATATCACGAGTAACCCCCAATTCATTAGGAATGGGATCTCTCCCACAGACATCTGCCAAGGAGTCCTCGGTGAGTGGGGGACAAAGAGCTGGGCTCTATGGGGAAAGTAAAGACAGGAGGGGTGGGGTGGGGGCTAAGGAATGGCTCTCAAGCCTGGAAGACTGGAACTCCCTAGACTCAACCTACCTCTGTTTCCCTATTCCTCGCCTTCCAAGAGATGACAGTCAGTAGAAGTGTCATGTGTGTCCTCTACGTCCCTTCTGTACCTACTGAAGTCTGGTTTGGGAGTTAAGTTGAGGTGATATAGCAGATACATGTTGCTGTATATTACCCAAGGATTTGCTATTGGAGGTGGGTGGAGAGATGGCCCAGCAGTTTAGAGCACTTGGTACAAAATAATGAAGACCAGAGTTCAGACCCCAGTACCCAAGTACCAAGTCCATTACATCCAAAGTCCATCCAAAACACCGGAAGCTCCAGCTCCAAGGAATTCAGCGCCCCCTGCTGGCCTCCATGTGCACTGACATGCCCACCTCACATGCTTCCACAAGTGTGCACACACACTGAGACAGACGCACACAGATAATAAATCTTTTTTTTTTTTTTTTAAGCCTCAAACCAGCCATGATGGTACATACCTACAGCTGTAGCATTAGGGGAAAAGGGGCAAAAGGATCAGGAGTTCAAGTTCAAACCTGGAGTCACATGAGACTATCCCAAACAACCAGCATGCAATTCTCACCTCCCTGGCTCTGTTGGGGAGCCTCAGAAACTAAGGGGCAGGGCTGGCCCAGAGTGTCTGATGTCTGCTGAGGTCAGCTACACTGTGGGACCCTGGTCCTCTGAAAGCTTGGCTGAATCAAGGCTACCCTGCTGAGATTCTTGGGTCTCGTGGATGGAATCTCAGTGTCCAGCTAACTGTTAGCAGGAGGCTGAGCCTCTTCCCTGAAGCTTGTCTACAGGGTTGCTTGAGTTTCCACACAGCACGGTAGCTGACTCCTACTGAGTAGTCCAAGAGAAAACAAGGAGGAAGCCACAGGAGCTTTTCATTTATTTGTTTCATTTGCTCATTTTTTTATTTATATGCTGAGACAGGACCTCACTATGTAGCCTTAGCTAGCCACAAGCTATGTAGAGCAGGCTGGCCTTGAACTCATAGAGATTCATCTGCCTCTGCCTCTGCCTCCCAAGTGCTGGGATTAAAGGTCTATGCCACCATAGCTGGCTCATTTATTTATTTTTTACTTAGGATGGAACCCAGGGCCTTCAGCTAGGCAAGCACTGCACCATTGGGTATACCCCACACCCCTGGAGCCCACCTGATCTCAGCGTCTCACATATACACAGTAATCTCCACCATGTTTTAATAGGAACAAGCCCTAAATGTGACCCATACTCAATAGGCAAAGGATTATGGGGCCGGGTGTAACTCAGCTGGCAGATTGTTCAGCTAGCATGCAAGAATCCTTTTCTTCAATCCTTAGCATCACAGAAAACTGGGTATGGTGGGGCTGGAGAGATGGCTCAAGAGGTTAGGAGCACTGGCTGCTTTCCCAGAGATCCTGAGTTCAATTCCCAGCAGCCACATGGTGGCTCACAACCATCTATAATGAGATCTAGTGCCCCCTTCTGGTATGCAAGCAGAACACTGTATACAGAATAAATAAATAAACCTTAAAAAAAAAAAAAAAAAAAAAAAAACTGGGTATGGTGGCATGTGCCTGTAATCCTAAAATCTAAAAGAGGCAAGAGAATTACTCAGCCTGGTCTACATAGTGCGTTCCAGGCTAGCCAAGAGCCTAGAGACCTTGCCAAAAAAAGGGGGGTGGGGGTGGGAAATTTAAGGTTATACAAGGAGTTCACAGCTAGCCTGGGCTATAGGAGACCCTGTCTTTAAAGAAAAAAAAAAAAAAAAAAAAAAAGAACAGGGATTGGGTCCTATCTTTTGAGGAGACAAAACTCAAATACCTGTCACAGGTGGTAGGACTTCTTTAGTCTGGGCCATCAAATATGGAGCAATGGAATCACATGACACTGCTCCAGGCACCAGGTTATCTCCTCCTGCCTGAGCTAGTCCCGCCTCACAGTCTCCTGCCCCTTTAGTACCAGGGCAGGCAGCAGGACTTTATTTTCTATTTGTGGCAGGGAAAGGGCAGATATAAAGTATAGCACAAAGCCAAGGAACCCCAAGACCACACTTGCCTCTGTGGCTCAGCGGGCCTGAGGGATGCTGGGAACAGGAGGAGAGAATCACTGTTGTGCCCTTGTGTGGATGAGGACTGTGGAGTCTTTACTGTTCCTTCCTCCCTGAACCCTCTCTCCAAAACCCAGAGGCCAGTAGTCACCACAGAAACTTCCAGTGCCCAAAAGCTTGGCCAGACCCTGGAGGTTACACAGCATGACCTACTACCTGACTTATGACTGAAGGCTGACCCCAGGGCACAGTGGTAGTGGATGACTGGTGTATGGCACTGTGTTCCAATGCCTCTGGACAGGGACACTGTCTTGTGTAAAAAAAAAAAAAAGACCCAGAGACTGATATTGGGGTTCAAGCTTCAGGCTGAAAATCAGAGAAGCAAAGTAGCTGGCCACTAGCGCTTACTTCTACCTAAGGCCAAAACAGCCTGTCTCCACCAATCCTCAGACTCTCCTCCCAGACTGCTGCTTCCCCTCAACTGGCTGAAGACTAAATCTCAGAATGTAGCCTGAGACACTGGACTCAGGTCTTTTATATACCTCTCTAGGGCTGGGATTAAAAGCGTGAGCTCTAATTCTCTTTTAGACTAATTCAGTCTTGCTTAGATCTGGGTGGCCTTGGACTCACAGAGATCTGTCTACCTTTGTCTCCTAAATCCTGGGAATAAAGGTGTGTGCCACCACTGCCTAGCTTCTATGGCCATCTAGTGTGGCTTCTGGGATTAATGGTGTGTTATCACCATTGCCTGGCCTCTATAGCTTGTGGCTGGCTTCGTTTGGATCCTCAGTGGCTTTATTAGATCATAAACAATATATCACCAGGACTCACAGTGGAATAGAGGCAGAGCCCAGCTTCTCCAGTAGAATGTGGGTGATGGTATAGACATCTTTCCATTTTTTTTGTTCTGTTTTGTTTATTTTGTTTTTCGAGACAGGGTTTCTCTGTGGCTTTGGAGGCTGTCCTGGAACAGCTCTTGTAGACCAGGCTGGTCTCAAACTCACAGAGATCTGCCTGCCTCTGCCTCCTGAATGCTAGGACTAAAGGGGTGCACCACCACAGCCCAGAGTAGACATCTTTCCATTTTTAAATTTTAAAAATTTTTAAAGTTTTTTTTTTAGTTCTAGTTAAGGAACAAGCTTGTTTCACATGTAAGTCCCTTCTCCCTCTCCCTCCCCTCACCCCATCCCTCCTCCCCCACCCCCAGCCTACCCCCCATCCCATCCACCCACCACTCCCCAGGCAGGGTAGGGCCCTCAACAAGGGCTCTGCAAAGTCTACCAAATCTTCCTGTGCTGGTCCTGGGCCCTTCCCCATGTGTCCAGGGCCAGAGTGTATCCCTTCACATGGGATGGACTCTCAAAGTCCCTTCTTGCACCAGGGAAAATACTAATCCACCACCAGAGGCTCCCTGGAGTGCAGAGGCCTCCTTATTGACATCCATGTTCAGGGGTCTGGATCAGTCTTGTACTGGCCTCCCAGACAGCATCTGGGGTCGATGTGCTCTCCCTTATTCAGGCCAATTGTTCCTGTGGGTTTCTCCAACCTGGTACAGACCCCTTCGCTCTTCATTCCTCCCTCTCTTCAACTAAATTCCCGATTTCAGCTCAGTGTATATCTGTGGATGTCTGTCTCTGCTTCCATCAGCCACTGGATGAGGGCTGGGTCGGTCAGCGGAAAAAAAATTTTTTTTTTTAAGTTTTTTAAAGATTTAATTATTCAGCGTTCTGTCTGTCTGTATGCCTGCAGGCCATAAGAGGGCACCAGATCTCATTACAGATGGTTGGGAGCCACCATGAGGTTGCCAGGAATTGAACTCAGGACCTCGGGAAGAGCAGCCAGTGCTCTTAACCACTGAGTCATCTCTCCAACCCAGATTTGTTAAAATTATTTGTGTGTGTGTGTGTGTGTGTGTGTGTGTGTGTGTGTGTGTGTATCACAGCATGTACAAATGTGTGTCTGGTGCCCTCAGAGGCCAGAAAAGGACATCCAATCCCTTGGAAATGGAATTACTAGTGTTTGTGAGATATGTGATATCTGATATGGATGCTGGGACCTGAACTCTGGTCCTCATGGTAGAGTAACAATCATGAGGATTCTCTTGAGTCCCAAGGCATCATTTTTTGGCTGGATGATTGGATTGTTTTGTTTTGCAACTTTTTTTTTAAGATTTTATTTATTTATTATGAATACAGTCTATATAGTCTTCTGCCTGCATGTCAGCAGAGGGCACCAGATCTTATTCAAGGTGGTTGTGAGCCACCATGTGGTTGCTGGGAATTGAACTCAGGACCTCTGGAAGAGCAGTCAGTGCTCTTAACCTCTGAGCCATCTCTCCAGTCCCTGTTTTGCAACTTTTCTTTTTAATTTTGTATATATGTGTTTCTGTCTATGTGTGTGTGTGTGTGTGTGTGTTTGAGAGAGAGAGAGAGAGAGAGAGAGAGAGAGAGAGAGAGAGAGAGAGAGCAGTGTCTGCAGAGACCAGAAGAAGGTGTTGTAGGCTTCCCTGGAGCTAGTGAGCATCTCACCAGCTCTTGATCGTTGTTTTGAGAAAGATCCTCCCTTTGTAGACCAGGGTGGCGACAAATGAACTTAAAATCCCTTTATCCTTCACCACCCAAATGCTGAGATTACAGAAGTTTTCTAGAGAGACATCTTGGGCCTTTGGCCACTGCTCCAGCATGGGAGTAGGTGGGAATGAGACTCACAGAGAAACGTTACTGAAAATGTTCAACAGATGGGAAACCTGCCTGAGAGAAAACAGGACACTATGCAGCCTTCCCAAATTCCCCAGGGCTACTGGGATTTGTGACTCCTTTGCCTGAACAAATACATGAGCATACTGTCCCAGAGTCACTCTCTGCCCCCAACACTTCTCAGTGAAAAGGCAGAGGGAACTCTACTGGGGAGATCTGTGGGGCTGCTCCTCTGACTGGTACTGCTCAAGGACAACCCCTGCTTGTCTGCCTTTAAGGGGACTGCTGGCTGCTGGCTGCCATTGGCTCCCTTACTACTTGCCCCAATCTGCTGTACCGGGTGGTGCCCAAGGGCCAGAACTTCAAGAAAAACTATGCTGGCATCTTCCATTTCCAGGTGAAAGGAAGAGGGGGAGGAAGGGGGGAGGGTAGAGGGAGAGAGGGAGGGAAGGATGGAGGGAGGAAGGGAAGGAGGGAGAGAGTGTGGGAGAGAGACACAGAGAGGGACTGAGTCATTGTTCTATTGCTATAAAAAGACACCATGACCATGGTAATTCATGAAAGAAAGCATTTAACTGGGGGCTGGCTTATGGTTTCAAAGGTTAGTCCATTACCATCGTGGCAGGGAGCATGGCAGCAGGCTGAGAGCTACATCCTGATCCTCAGGCAGTAGGAAGAGAGAACTGCTGGGCCTGGTGTGGGCTTTTGAAATCTCAAAGCCCACCCCCAGTGACACGTCTCCTCCAGGCCACACCTCCTAATCCTTAGAATCTTTTCAAATAGTTGGTGAATAACATTCAATACACGAGCCTATGGAGACCATTCTTATTCAAACCACCAGACAGAGAGAGAAAGAGAGAGATCATGTATGCACTTACTTTGTTTTCCAAATATAACACTGATTGAGATGACTTTTCAGAGAAATACCTGCTTATGAAGCTAATCCTTTCAAAGTTCCAAAGACAATAATTATCTGTTTGTGGCTCTCTTCCTATTCTCAGTGTGTGTGTGTGTGTGTGTGTGTGTGTGTGTGTGTGTGTCTGTGTACATCTGTGTGTATGTGTGTCTGTGTCTGTGTGTCTATGTGTGTATCTGTATGTCTGTGTTTATCTGTGTGTCTGTGTGTGTATCTGTGTCTGTGTCTGTGTGTGTGTATCTGTGTGTCTGTGTACATCTATGTGTATGTGTGTCTGTGTCTGTGTCTGTGTGTATCTGTATGTCTGTGTTTGAGTGTCTATGTACATCTGTGTGTATGTGTGTCTATGTGTGTATCTGTATGTCTGTGTTTATCTGTGTGTCTGTGTGTATCTGTGTGTGTGTGTGTGTGTGTGTGTGCATATGCATGTGCCCGTACCCAGGAAAGCACACAGGTATCATGACACTGAAAATCTCCACCATATAATTTGTGTGACCTGGCCCTTTAACTGATATAGGATCAATTCTGAATGTCATAAAATAGGGAGGGGATTTTAAGACCTGCAAGGCTCAACTCCAGCTGCCTTTTTTTCAGGGATAGGGCCTCAGTCTAAAGATGGGTGGGGTTTTCTTTCTTTCTCTCTTTTTCAATGATTTTTTTAATTTTTTATTTTATGTGCATTCGTGTTTTGTCTTTGTGAAGGTGTTGAATCCTCTGGAGCTGGAGTTACAGACAGTTGTGAGCTGCTATGTGGGTCCTGGGAATTGAACCTTGGTCCTTTGGAAGAGAAGCCAGTGCTCTTAATCACTGAGCCAAATTGCAGCCCCATGAGTAGGGTTTTCTTGATGCTGGGGATGGACCCTGGTTTGGGGGTGGAGGTGGGGGAATAGTGAGAGATTTTAGGGCATTTCTCGATTTTCCCTCACATGTTATAAGGAGTGGCTGGGCCTTGGTCAAGTGACAGTAGATAAATGCATTCATCCCAAGCCTGATGACCCGAGTTCGATCCCTGAGATTCACATGGTAAAAGGAGAGAAATGACCTACACACACACACACACACACACACACACACACACACACACACACACACACACCAATTTTTGACAAAAATCTCAGTATTAGTGACTATTGCTGGTATGTTCTTGGCTAGGCCACCAGGAGGCGCTCTGAGGACAGAGTTCACCTGTATGCAGACAAATGTCCCCTTGCCACCCACAGCTTTGGCAATTCGGGCAGTGGATAAACGTGGTGGTGGACGACCGACTACCCACTAAGAATAACAAGCTGGTGTTCGTGCATGCCGCCCAGCGCCAGGAGTTCTGGAGCCCTCTGCTGGAGAAGGCCTATGCCAAGTAAGTTGGCCAGGCCGGGAACCAGACTGGCCTTCTGGAGCCTGGCCTTGGCCCCCAAGGACCTTGGGGGAGGCCACTAACTGAACCAGGGGAGGAGACAGGGCACGATAAGGCAGGCATGTCTCACTTCCCTCACCTTCACTTCACGTCTCCAGCCGGGAGCTTAACAGCAGCGCCCTGTCGCCCTGTCGCCCTGTCTGCCTGCAGGCTGAGCGGCTCCTACGAAGCACTGGCGGGAGGCAGCACGATAGAGGGTTTCGAGGACTTCACAGGCGGTGTGGCCCAGAGCATTCGGCTCCGGAAGCCCCCTAAAAACATGCTAAGGCTCCTCAGAAAAGCCGTGGAGAAGTCTTCCCTTATGGGCTGTTCCATTGAAGTAAGCTGAGCTGGGTCTTGCCCCAGGGCCTCTCTCTCTCTCTCTCTCTCTCTCTCTCTCTCTCTCTCTGTGTGTGTGTGTGTGTGTGTGTGTGTGTGTGTGTGTGTGTGTGTGTGTGTACAGATGTGTGTAAAGTATAAGTCATGTCTATAATCCCTCCAGAGGCTGAGGCAGGAGGGCCAGGAGTTTAAGGATAGTGGGATAGTCATGGCTACATAGGGAATTTGAGAGCCTTGATGCCATAGTTAATGCCCCCCCCCATTTGAATGTTATAATGTGTATTATGAGTCACATGAAGCAGTGGTTTTCTTGGGTTCCCCAGGCCACAGCTCGAATCCCTTCCCTTCCCCCTTTTCTGCAGGTCATCAACAGTAGTGACTTTGAAACGACGAACCATAATATGCTGGTGAGAGGGCATGCATACGCGGTAACTGGCCTTGAGAATGTGAGTGCAGCATATGGCACCCCCTGAGAACCACAGGTATGAGAGCGCTACCACCTGCCACATCCTGAACTTGCACTCCCCAGGTCTCCTACAGAGGCAAGGTGGAGACCCTGATTCGGGTCCAGAACCCCTGGGGCCGGATTGAGTGGAATGGAGCCTGGAGTGACAGGTAGATGCCCTGACCTAAGGGGGGGGAGCACAGCCATAGAGCAGGACCCATGAGGAAACCAAGGTCATGGCAGGGGGGCCCATCCTTGTCCACCACCACCACCACCACCACCACCACCACCACCACCACCCACCCACCCCCGCCCCGTGCTGCTCCATTTAACAAGAACTCTGGAGGTGGCCTCCAGAAAGTCCCTTAGGGAGGAAGGCTGGCTGTCCTTCCCTCCCGCTGTTTTCTCCCTGCAGAGCCAAGGAGTGGGATGACGTGAGTGCGGATGTCCAGACACACCTGCTTCGGAAGAAGGAAGATGGGGAGTTCTGGTCAGTGTGGCCTGGGGAGCATCGGACTCCCCATATACACCCCGCATCCCCCATCTTCTCCACAGTCGGGCCTGCGGCATGCAGGCGGAGTGTGCTGACAGGCCTGTGTGCGCCCCCATCCCAGGATGTCCTATGACGACTTCATGAGCAACTTCACACTCCTGGAGATCTGCAACCTGACTCCAGATGCACTGTCACCCCGGGAACACAGGAGCAGCTGGCACACAACCTTCTACGAGGGCAGCTGGAGAAGGGGGAGCACGGCCGGAGGCTGCAGGAACAACCACGGTGGGTGAGGGCTCCAGGCCAGAGGCAGGGTGGACGAGGGCAGAGTCAGTCGGATGCCACGGCTTTCAGGACGCGAGGCAGACATGTGGCTGGCCTCTCAGGGCACCTGGAAAGGGCACAGTCAAGGACGGAAGGCCCTGCCCCAGCGTAATCACCTCATCTTCCACAGACACATTCTGGAGCAACCCTCAGTTTAAGATCTCTCTCCCGGAGGGCGACGACCCGGAGAACGGGTCTGAGCAAAGCGAGGTGGTCTGTACCTGCCTGGTGGCCCTGATGCAGAAGAACTGGAGGCATGCCCGGTCCCAGGGGAGCCAGCTGCTCACCATAGGCTTCGTCATCTTCTCGGTGTGCCCCTGCACCCCCACACACACCACCACCTGTGCTTCTCCTGGCCTCAAACTCAGAGCTCCACCTGCCCCTGCCTCCCCAGCACCGCCTCACCTCTTAAAACCCTTCTTCCCTAGGACCCCTGAGAGAGTCAGCCCCAAAGGCCCCACAGCCTGCCACTGAAGTGGTGTTCTCTGTGCTTTTCCCGAGCCTCTGTGTGAGCTCTCTCTCTCTCTCTCTCTCTCTCTCTCTCTCTCTCTCTCTCTCTCTCTCTCTCCCTCCCTCCCTCCCTCTGTGTGTTTTGCCTGCACGTAAGTTTGTTTGCCACATGTATGCCTGATACCTGCAGAGATCAGAAAACGGTCTCAGATCCACTGGAACAAATGTTACAGGCAGTTGTGAGTCATCACGTGGGTGCTGGGAATCAAACCCAGGCCCTCTACAAGAGCAACAAGTGCTAACCACTGAGCCATCTCGTCGGTCTGGCCCTCAACTCTGTTCCCTTTTCACAGATTTATTTGTTTCCCTGTGTAGCCTTGGCTAGTTCTAACTAGCTCTGGCTTCTGCAGTGAGCAGTTTTGACGGAGTGGCTGGGGCCACATTTGGGTGGGGGTGTTGCTAAAATCTCTATTGCTCAGGAATCAGGACAGAGTCTCTGCCTCTGCCCCTTCAGTGTGTGAACTTGTATAGTCACCGCATCTCTCCTGCCTTCAATCTCCTTCCTGTTCCTTAAGGGCAGAAATAAGTGTTATGGATTTGGTCTTTGGGGTGATGACTGTCTTAAAAGAAATGGTAGTGGGTGTGGTAGATTACAAAATAAAAAATCTAGCCAGGTGGTGGTGGCACACGCCTTTAATCCCAGCACTGGGGAAGCAGAGGCACTGGGGAAGCAGTGTGAATCTGAGGCCAGAGCTAGTTCTCAAGACCAGTCATGGTTTGCAAGATCCCAGAAATGCCCATTTAGTCGTTCATTTATATATTCAGCAAGTATGGAACACTGTACAATATCCTACTGTATGCCAAGTCCCTGGCTAGTCTCCGGGCACTCTGTAGTGAACAGAATTAGTGCTTGCCTGGCATGTGTGACAGCCTAGACTCCATGCTAAGGGGAAACTAAAAAGGCAGTGGGGCAAGGGCTGCTTTTTCTATGCGGTTAATACACTCTTCCCAAGATGTGAAGGCCAAGATTTGGGGCCAGCAGGAAAGTTGGGTGAGCGGAGGCATTTGTCCTTACTACCCCAGCGCCACACGGTGGAAGGAGAAAGCCTGTTCCCTGAGGCTGTCCTCTGACCCCCACATGCATGTCACAGCAAGCACATACTCACAAAATACGGACCTTGGTATTAAGTGTCTATGTAAGCTTTAGAGTGACAGACACCCAAACCTTGGCAATCACCTATTTTATTTGATCTGATTTAACTCATCTTGTGCAAACTTATTTGAAAATACTATTTTTTATTTAATTTTTTTTTGAGACAGAGTCTCTTTATGTAGCCCTAGATGGCCTGGAACTGTCTATGTAGACCTGGATGGCCTCAAACTCACAGAGAATATGCCTGCCTCTACCTCTCATTTGAGGGGATCAAAGGTATGCACCACCACATATGTAAGATTTTTAACTTTTAGCTATGTGTATGTCTCTGTGTGGAAATGTGCACACAAATGAAGGTGCCTGCCGAAGTCAGAAGGATCAGAAGTTCAAGGCCAGCTTCAGCTACATAGTTAGAGACCAGCCTGGCCTACACGATACCCTGTGTCCAAAAATCAAAACAAAACAAGAAGCCCTGGGTTCTATGCCCAGCAATGCATAAAACTGGGCATGGCGGCACATGTCTGTTATCCCAGTAGTTGGGAGGTGGAAGCAGGAGGATCAAAAGTTCAAGATCATCCTCAACCACACAGCAAATTCAAAGCCTGAGCCATAAGGGAAGGGGAAAGTCAAAGATGCAAATGTGTTTGCTCTCTATCCTCTGTTTAGATAGCCACCTTTCTAGTCCTGCAGGTGACACTTGTGGAGTAGCATACTGGGAACACACTCTTGGGCTCACATCCCAGCTCTCTTTCCCTTTTAGCAAGACATCTCTGTCTCTCTAGAACTCAGTCTCCTGTCCTTAATCCCAAGTGACAAGAATCTGCCTTTGTAAACTTGTTCAAACTGGACTTTGAAATTGAAAACGAACAAATTCTTAATGCCAACAGCCTACACCCTACCCACCCCTTTGTGCCAGTGCCCTAAAAAACCCCAACCCAGGATCTCACTCATGCTCACACTCAAAGTGCACACTCACCTAGTTGAAGGCCAGAGCCCTTTCACTGCCCTGAAGATCTGACCCTCTTCTCTCTTTTCTTTTCAGGTTCCAAAGGAGGTACAAAAGTCTGACTCCTGGTCCAGCCCACCCGTGGCTGCATGTGGGTTGGCAAGGGGAGAGATCTGGAGGAAAGGTCTAGGGAACCCTGAGTTAGGAGTCCAACCACTAAGACTCAATGGTGGGAGTCAGGGAAGGGTGAGACCATACTGGGGTTCTTGACCACATGGGAGAAGTCCAGGCCACAGCAGTGGTACTGGTACCCACCACCAATCCTGCCCAAAAGATGGCTCACCTTGGGAGATCCACTCTCCTGGCTCTCCTGTGCTAGTCCTGTACCCACCTCCAGGGTACATACAGTTTCAGAACCTCCAGGACATCCATCTGAAGAAAGAGTTCTTTGTGAAATATAAGGACCATGGCTTTTCAGAGGTCTTCACCAACACACGGGAAGTGAGCAGCCATCTTCAGCTGCCTCCGGGGGACTACATCATTGTTCCCTCCACCTTTGAACCCCATAAAGATGCTGACTTCCTGCTTCGGATCTTCACAGAGAAACACAATGAGACCTGGTAAGGGGCCAACCTCACTGCAGCAAGGTTCCCTGCCCAAGAGCTACAGGATGTCGGATTCTGGCCCTCCTCCATGTCAATCCTAATTTATACTCATGGAAACTGAGGCATGAGGTCTAAACTGGTAATAGAAACAGTAAAACTAGAGCCGAGATTTGATGCATTATTTGACACTGCCTCGTAGACAATGACAGGACCTTTCCAAGAACACCCCATGGAGAACCTCATCTCTCTGGCCCCTAGTTACCCCTAAACCTTCACTCTCTTATGCCCAGGATGCTGGATGAAGTCAACTGGATCGAGCATTTCGAAGAGGTAATAGAAAACTTGGGGGCTGGAGGTGTGATGGATGTTTTTAAGACTGGCTCCCTCCCTCCTGGCTTCTTTTCTCCAGGAGACCATCTCTGAGAAGGAGTTGGACCAGAATTCCATCCACTTGTTTGAGATGGTGGCAGATGAGGTAAGAAGGCCAGGGGCAGGCACTGAAGGGAGGTGGCTGCTGGGCCAAAGGATCAGAGCAGATGATTACAGTCTCTCCTCCTAGGACAAGGAAATCGATATGTATGAGCTGCAGAAGCTCCTCAACAAGATGTCGAGTAAATGTGAGCGGCCCCCCCACCCTCACAGCTCATCTCTGTAAAGGCCAGCCCATGTTGTCCCACACAGAATTCATCCTTCTCTTCTCCCTACACCTTGCCTCCCTCACAGTCAAGAACTTCAAGACTAAGGGCTTTAGCTTGGATGTCTGTCGCCGTATGGTCAACCTCATGGATGTATCTTTCTGCCCTGTGGCAATTCTAACTAGCACTTCCCTGCCCTCCAAGGCTGACTCAGAAGTGGCCATCTCTCTAGCCAGCCTCAGTACCCTCCTTTGCGATAGGAATTAGCTTTGGGGGTAGCTAACGATCCCAATTCTGGCTGTTAGCATTCAGGAACCCTAAGCCTGTGCCAGGGCCTTCTGTTCCCTCATCCCTAGGATGCCTCTTCACTCTTATCCTTGACTAATCCCCTAGAAAGATGGTACTGGCAAGCTGGGTTTTCTGGAGTTCCAGATCCTGTGGAAAAAGATCAAGAAATGGACGGTAAAAAGCCCTAAAAAGACAGCCAAGAAGGGTGGAAACTAGCAGACACACACAACACACAGACACACAGACACACACAGACACACACACACACACACACACACACACACACACTCACACACACACACACACACACACTGGTTAGTAACCGTATAGCATGGTATAGTCATGAAGGATGCCTGCAGAAAGCACTGGGCAGGGTACCAACATTTCCCTGCTATGCTTGAAATTAACCCTTCAAGTACCAGAAAACTGGAACATTAGAGATTCAAGTGGTTGGTCAGAGTGGTGGGGCTCCAGGGTCTTGGGCAGCTATTGTAAGTCAGTCATACTGCAGTATTCTGTTATGTCAACCACTACACTACATACATGGCCTGACGACATCTGTCTGTCTTCAGGACATCTTCAAAGTGTGTGATGAGGACCACTCTGGGACCTTGAACTCCTACGAGATGCGCTTGGCAATAGAGAAAGCAGGTGGCCAGGGATCAGGAGGCTGTCCAGAGGCAGGGAGCTGGGAAGTCAGTTCTAAAGGCCTGAATGCTACTCTCCGCCCCATCTGTCTCCTAGGCATTAAGATGAGCAATAAGGTAACTGAAGTGGTGGTAGCTAGGTATGCAGATGATAACATGATCGTGGACTTTGACAGCTTCATCAACTGTTTCCTAAGGCTAAAGGCCATGTATGGTGAGTGAGGCACCTGTCCCCCACCTCCAGATTAGACCAGAAAGGCTGGCATGCTCTCATATCTACCTGCTCACCCTGAGTCCTTTCTGCAGAGCCACTCCCACACAGAAAACACACCTGACCCATGTTCAAATCTACAACTTGCTGGGGGCTGTACCTATTGTCTGTACCCCTATCCCTTTCTCTAGAAAATATAGTACAAATGGTAACAGTTCTGCCCCAAGGGCTGAGGATGTAATTCAGTTGGTAGAGTGTTTGCTCAGCACGCACCAAGCCCTGGTGTGGTGATGCACACCTTTAATCCAAACATTCCGGAGATGGCAGCAGAAAAATCAGGAGTTCAAGGTCATCTTCAGTTACAGAGTGGGTTTGAGGTCAGCCTAGGTCAGCTAAAAGACCCTGTCTCAAAAAATAAATAAATAAATAAAAATAAAACTATTGTCCCAAGGATG
Organism: Cricetulus griseus; assembly: GCF_003668045.3. Taxonomy (NCBI): domain Eukaryota; kingdom Metazoa; phylum Chordata; class Mammalia; order Rodentia; family Cricetidae; genus Cricetulus; species Cricetulus griseus. Next base: position 31,952,955 of record NW_023276807.1, on the reverse strand, counting down.
GATCTGGTAGCCCATATTTATACTACTTGAAATTTGAGAAACTGAGACCTGAGACAGGAGGATCACAAGTTTGAGGCAACCCTGAGACTTTGTGAGACTTTTTGAGTTAAAACAAACAACAGGGAGAGCAAGATGGCTCGGCATGTAAAAGTGCTTGCTACCAAGCCTGAAGACATGAGTTCAATTCCCAGGGCTCACATAGAGGAAGCAACAAACCAAGGACCACAAATTGTCCTCTGACCTCCACAGGTGCAAGCTGTGACCTGTGTACACTTGCATACCCCTCCCTTACCCAATCAATCAATCAGTCAGTCAGTCAGTCAATCAATCAATGTAAAACCATTAACAAGAAGTCAGTACTGACCCCATCCTCTGGCACTCTTGTATAGAGCAAATGAGTCTGGGGCAAGCGCTTGTAACCCTATCTGACTCCTAACCAGTTGTGATGGGCAAGGAATGACTTCCTACCTTCCTGAGTTTCTCCCTTTTTGGGGAGTGGGCCCTTTTGACCATCATCTCAGCGCTAACCACCTTCTCCTTAAAACAGGGTTCTTCCTATCCATGGACCCCAAGAAAACTGGTACTATTTGCTTGAATATAGAGCAGGTATTCGGGAAGGAGCAAGGAGGTTGGTCTGGGTCACAAATGGTCCCCTCCCCTCTAGTCTCGTCCATGCTCCATCCTCTGCAGACTGTCTTCTGTTCTCTGCTCTCTTTGCAGTGGCTGCAGATAACCATGTGGGGGTAGGGAGATGCGAAGCCTGGCCCCCTCCTTCTGCTGGCTGGGCTCCGCCAGGACGGTTGGTGCTACTTGCTCTCCAGTGCCCTAGGCGCAGAGTTTATTCCGTGCCCAGCTCTGGGCTCATGGAAGCTCTAACCACCAACCCCTCCACACCCACCCCTTAGCACTCTCATGCCCTGAGTGTGTTGACTAAAAATTAGGTGGACTCTTCCCCAGTTTTCCGTGGGGAAGGCAGCCTTGCAGCCAGCTTAGTGCCCCCCAACATCTTGTCAACTCACACCTGTCTTCTAGCCAGAGTCTTTTTGCTGGAATATCCATTGCTACCCCACCGCACCCCACCCTGCTGCCATGGACATTATTCTAATAAAATTACTCTAATAAACAGGACATGGTTTGCCACTTCCTCAACACCAAAGAAGGGGATCAATCCACTGTGTCTCTGAGAAGCACCTACAGTTACTAGGGGGCGAGGCACAGTCCCAGGATGCTGAACAAGTCCCCACCCCATGTCTATGAGAAAGGAACTATTAGATGGGTTGAGCATTGTGGGATGAGGGGCACCACTGAACAAGCTGCCAGCAAAGCCTGGGCTTGGGCTGGCAAAGCCAGAGACTACAAGGCCCTGAGTCACCTCTGTTCTCCCCTCCTTCGAACTGGAGCCCTTCCAAAGATGGCACTGCAGGGCAAGAGCCAGCCACCAGCAAGCCACACAAGGGGGGTCCCTTCTGGTGTGAGGCTGGAGGTCTCTCCTGCTGCTGCACAGGATACTCCAGGCTGGCAAACTGTAAGCCTGTTTCTGTTGTCTCCACCACCTCCCATCTCACCACCGAGGAGCACTTGGCTTGCAGACGTGCACCACCCTATCGGGCTTTTTAAAGTGAGTTCCTTGGGACAAACTCAGGTCATCACTTAGTGGCAAGCTTCTTCCTGCTACTCTCTTCCTCTTCTTACAGAGCCAGTAATGATGCCATCCTAGAACCTTCCTCTCATGACCCCAGCCTCCTAGATAAAGCTACCAGACTGCCCTCAGATTAAACCAGTGTTCCACAAAGCAATTGGAATTGTCTTCCTCTCCGGTCCAAAGGAAAGTCCATTTCCCCAAATGTTGGTGTATAGTTTACAAAGGCGTTCCTCAGGAACTCGTGTAGCCAGGTTCCCCTCTACCAAAGGAGCCAGTTCCCTTATCACCGGCAGAAGGGACAAACGGCTTATCTGTGGCACCTGTTAGTTACCAAAGCACATGCTGGCTCCAAGCTCCCTCAGTGCCACAAGTGCCTGTGACATATTGCAGAGTCCATGTGGGCATCCTGGCTCCCCTCAGTTCTTTTTACACCCCCACCCCTCCTGGCCACCCCTAACTTCCTCCAGCTCATGGGCTTTCCTGCCTACCTTAGCTGCTCATTCTCCTCAGAACCCTACTATTTTGGCTCTCCCCTCATCCCCACCCCCACCCCACCCACTTCTCCTCTCCCCTCCCCCCCTCTCTTTTGGTCTCCCTTTTGCCCACACTCTCTTGGTCTTCCTTTTGTTCTCCCTCTCTCTGTCGCTCTGTCTCTGTCTCTTTCTTCCATCTCCCTCCTCTGCCTCTCTCTGCTGGCCATATTCAATCTACTACTTTCTCTCTCTGCTCTGGGCTGCTCAGATGCCTCTAGCTGTTCTCTCCCTCATATCTGCAATAAAAAACATCCCCTCAAACATACCATGGAGCAATCATGTTGTCCATTTATATTTTCCAGTTTCCTCCCACAGTAGGGTTGGGTAATTCCTAGTGGTATTGACCAGGCCCACCCTGGTAGACTGTGGGACAACAGGAGTTCCCATCCTTTTAGAGCTCCTCCTGGTTTCCCAGCCCCACCCTTGCTCCCCTGTCACTTCAAAGATCACATGTAGTCAGCCCACATAGAGCTTCCTCTTCCCTCCATCTCAGCCACACCTGACTGTCTCCTGAGGAATTGTTTCCTCCCCTACCATCTCATCTTCCTCTCAGTGTCCTTTCCCATGTGACAGGTCACACTCTCCAGGGAGCCTCTGAAAGCACTCATTTGCTGTGCCTACCTTCCCTCTGAGTGGGGCAGCTGCCTATTCTATGAAAGGCTCTTTCCCTAAAGAGCTCATCTCCCTGGGGATGGCAGGACAGCAGGCAGTTCAGTGAGACGTTCTAAAACTAGCAGGCCATCTGAACTTCCAAGAGGTCTCCACCAAAGCAGGGCATGGCTGTGCACCCCTCTGAGCTAAGCACTTGGGAGGCAGAGGCAGTTGGATCTCTGTAAGTTTGAAACCAGCCTGGTCTACACAACGAGTTCCAGAACAGCCAGGACTACACAGAGAAACCCTGTCTCAAAAAACCAAACCAAAACAAAGCAAACGTCCCAACTGTTTCAGAACCCAGAAGATGCTGACACCCACCCCGTGTCCCTCTCCCTGGGGTGAAATACTAAGCTTTAAGTCAGACTAGAAGGGAAAGAAAGCAGAGAACCCGCAAATCACTCAAACTAACGTGATTTTTTGTTTTCGAGACAGGATTTCCCTGTGTAGGTCTGGCTGTCCTGGAACTAGCTCTGTAGACCAGACTGGCCTTGAACTCACAAAGCTCCAAGTGTCTCTGCCTCAGAACTGCTGGGATCAAAGGCATGCACCACCACCTCCCGACTTGTTTTTGTTTTTCAATCTGAAGGGGTTGGAGATGTAGCATAGCTGGTAGAGCACTTAGCTAGCATGCATGAAAGCCCTGGGTTCCACCCCAGCACCATATGTAAGCCATGCATGGTGGGATACTTCCACAAGCCCAACGCTTGAGAGGTAGAGGCAGGAAATATCCACTGAGCCATCTCGATGGTCCTAAATCTATTTTTATTAACACAGTAATTGTATGTGTTTTGGGGTGCTGTGTGGCATGCCAATATACATGTACAACATTAAATCAGGATCATTGGTATATGCATTGTTTCAGACACTTAGCACCTCTTTATGCTGGGAACATTTCTCTATTAGCTGTTTTGAAATATTCTATTAAATGTTGTGAACCAAGACTATCACTTCTGGCTTGGAAGAAAACTGAAGTGACTCATAAATGTACTTCAAATAAAGGCGCTGAGACTGTTAATCATGAGTATCAACTTGATGGGACTTATAGTCTCCATGGAGACAGACCTTTGAGTGTCTGAATTCCTAGATCAGGCTAGCTGAGGTGGGAAGACACACCCTAAATGTGGGCAGCACCTCTCCATGGATCCTAGAAGGAGTAAGAAGAGGTGAGTCTCAGCATCCAAGCCTCTGCTTCCTGAGTATGACCGCTGCCAGCAGCCTCATCCTCTTGCCTTATCCATTTAGCCTCCAGCTGTGACCCAAAGGAAGCCCTCCCTTCCGAAAGCTGTTTTTGTCCAGTATTTTGCCACAGCAGTAAGAGCAATAGCTAGCTGGGCGTTGGTGGCGCACTCCTTTAATCCCAGCACTCGGGAGGCAGAGGCCGGCAGATCTCTGTGAGTTCGAGACCAGCCTGGTCTACAAGAGCCAGTTCCAGGACAGGCTCCAAAGCCACAGAGACACCCTGGCTTGAAAAGCCAAAAAAAAAAAAAGAAAGAAAGAAAGAAAGAAAGAAAGAAAGAAAGAAAGAAAGAAAGAAAAGAAATATCTTTGGGGCTGGAGAGAGTGCTCAGAGGTTAAGAGCACTGACTGCTCTTCCAGAGGTCTTGAGTTCAATTCCCGGGAACCACATGGTGGCTCACAACCATGTTGTGGTAATCTGTAATGAGATCTGGTGCCCTTTTCTGGTGTGCAGATATACATGGAAGCAGTAGCTAATACAGGCTGCACGACACAATCACTGGTGCTCTCAGTCGTGGGCGTGAACGTCGCTTCTCTCCTCTCACTGTCTCCTTTCAATCAGGAGTCACAGCATCTATCTTTTAAAAAATGTTGATTAACAGCTGAAGCTATGAAAATGAAGCCCTTGAGCCAGGTGTGGGCTGTACACCTGTGATTCCAGTACTAGGGAGGTAGAGGCAGAAGGATCCAGACCAGACTAGACTACATATAGTAAGTTGAAAGCCAGCCTGGGCTACATGAGACACTGCTTTAAAAAAACAAAACAATAACAAAAAAACCCTGTGTATGTGACTATTTATACATACCTGGGGGCCCTCTCTCTCTCTCTCTCTCTCACACACACACACACACACACACACACACACACACACACACACACTTAAAAATAAAACTCTTTTACAAAGAAGAAAAAAAACTTGGGGCTGAGAGACAGTTATAAAGTGTACCACTCTCAAAAAGGACCTGAGATGGAGTCCTTGCACCCATCCCAGGCAGCCCACACAGCCACCAGGGGATCTGTACAAAACTACACATAGACATATACAAATAATTTTAAAAATAAATAATTTTTGTTTTGTTTTGTTTTTCCAGAGAGGTTTCTATTGTAGCCCTGGCTGTTCTGGAACTCACTCTGTAGACCAGGATAACCATAAATTTACAGATATCCTCCTGCCTCTGCCTCCCCAGTGTTGTGATTAAAGGTGTGTGCCACCACAGCCCAGCTAAAATAAAATCTTTTTAAAAAGGAAAACAATTAATCCCAGCACTCGGGAGGCAGAGGCAGGTGGATCTCTGTGAGTTCGAGGCCAGTCTTGTCTACAGAGCGAGTTCCAGGACAGGCTCCAAAAAAATACAGAGAAACCCTGTCTCAAAAAACAAACAAAAAATTAAAAGGAAAACAAAAAACATTAGATTATAAATATAATAGATGTTAATAGATGTTACACATAAAAACATATTAAGCCTTTGGACTCAACATCACTGACAGCATGAGATCTGTAGTTATAAACAAGATGTTTATAAACTTAGAATACTGGACCCCTGACATCAACAAGTATTTACTGTATAAACAATAGCTGTATACGATGTGTGTTAGAATGCAGAAAACAACACACACTGTTCTTCCGGCCCACTGACTCCATCTCACTGGGCTTCACATGCCCCCTTATGCACCCCACAGCCCCGGAAGGCCATTCCCACTGTGCCCTCCCAAGGAGGTGCTCCCAAAGATGGGTAGTCTACATTTCTGCTCTTCCCCCTTAGTTCTGGCAGGGCACAGAAATGTCTGCTCATAGACATGTGAGCTGCTTTCAACTGGGTTCCTGGCAATCTAGATTTCATCTCTTGATGACCAACTGCCATTTTCCACAGACACTGCCCCTCCCCCACACCCTCTCCCTGACTGTAAAGCCTTTGATGTCAGAGAAACAGTTCCACCCTACCTCTCAACTCACTCAGAGTATCTCCTTACTCCATCTTTTGGTCTCTGAGAAAGCAGGGTCTGGAATTTTATGGAAAACCGCATACTACTATGCAATAGTTAGAAGCAAAAACTAAAATGTCATCTAATTTAGAAACATACATGGTGCAAAGGAACAAATGAGAATGGGCTCATTAACTTGAAATTTTATTTATTCTGTAATGTGGTAAAATGCATAGAAGACAAAGTTTGTTGTTTCATAAGCCAGCAGGATGGCTCAGCAGCAGGTTGAAGGCAGGTGGAAGGCAAGTGCTACCAAGCCTAATAACCTTTTGATCCCTGGAACTCTTAAGATGAAGGAGACAACTGGGTCCCCAAAGTTGTCCTCTGATGTCCATCAGAACACTAAGGTATTGGGTACACACACACACAAAAATACACAAAGAAATGCAACCTAGGAGGGGTTGGGGAGTTGGCTCAGTGGTTAAGAGCATTGGCCGCTGCTCTTACATGGTGGCTCCCAACTGTCTGTCTCTCCAGTTCCAGAACTTCTGACACCCTCATACAGACACACATGCAGGCAAAACACCAATGCATATAAAATAAAGATTAAAAAAGAAACGCCATTAAAAATTTTTTGGTTGCCATCTTATTAAAAATTGCCACCTGCCAGGCATTGGTGGGGCACACCTTTAATCCCAGCACTTGGGAGGCAGAGGCAGGCAGATCTCTGTGAGTTCAAGGCCAGCCTGATCTACAGAACCAGTGCCAGGATAGGCTCCAAAGCTACACAGAGAAACCCTGTCTAAAAAACCAAAATTGCCACCTTAGCTTTAAACTTTGTATGTGTGTATATGTGCGCACGTGCCTGTGCAGTAAAACTTTCAGGAGTTAGTACTGTATGTGAGTTCCAGGGATTGAACTCAGGTCATCAGCCTTTACCCCCTGAGCCATTTCCTCAGCTGACCATTTAATATTTTAATACTCTGTAGGTGCTGGACCAACCTGTAACAGATCCTAAGACTGAGACTTCCCCAACAGAGGCAAGCATAAATACTAGAGTACTCATCTAGATGGTGACAGAGTTCCATCACAATTCTGTCTGATGTTTCCTTTCCCATAAGCCACTGGGTGCTGCCGCGTGGTGGGGACTCAGGATCCCCACTTCTGCATCCTCAGCCCACCTGGGCCTGGGGATGCTTCGAGACTGCTCACAGGGACCTGCAGGACAAAAGTTAGTGAGATAGACTCTAAAAGTTGTTTCAACTTGGGAGGCAGGAGCAGAAGGAGCCAGAGTTTGGAGCCAGCCAGTCCATCATATAAGAGGGAGATCCAGGCAGCACTCTTTCTTTCTTTCTTTCTTTCTTTTTTTTTTTTTTTTTTTTTTTTTTTTTTTTTTTTTTTGTTTTTTTTGGGACAGGGTTTCTCTGTGTAGCTCTGGAGCCTAACCTGGCACTGGTTCTGTAAACCAGGCTGGCCTTGAACTCACAGAGATCCGCCTGCCTCCCGGGTGCTGGGATTAAAGACCTTTCTTTTTCTTGGACAATTTGCTGTTCTCGAATTGAAACACTGGTTGGCCTCAAACTCACAGTCACCAAGTTCTTTACCTCATTTCTTCTTTTATTTTAAAGATTTTATTTATTTATTTATTATGTATGCAATTATCTGCATGCATGCTTGTGCACCAGATCTCATTACAGATGGTTGTGAGCCACTGTGTGGTTGTTTGGAATTGAACTCGGGTCCTCTGGAAGAGCAGTCAGTGCTCTTAATCTCTCCAGCCCACCTCATTTCTTCTTTTCTTCTTCCCTTCTCCCCCACCTCTGCCTCTCTGTTTCTCTCTCTCTATGTATGTGCGTGCGTGCGTGCGTGCGTGCGTGCGTGCGTGTGTGTGTGTGTGTGTGTGTGTGTGTGTGTGTGTTATAAGCAAGGGAAGGAGGCTAGAAGGAACTATGTTAATAGGTTAGGTTGGTGGTGCCAATACAGACATGAGTGATTGCAGAAGATCAGTTAGAGACCTGTATATATATACACAGGGTAATATTCACACCTACTTCCTTATTCTCTGATGACCTAAAAGCAACAGTATACCAGTAGTAACCATCTTATCTCATGACCAGTAATTGATTTTGTTGTTGTTGTTGTTGTTTTCCAGACACGGTTTCTCTGTGTAGTTTGACTGTCCTGGAACTCACTCTGTAGACCAGGCTGGCCTTGAACTCACAGAGAACCACCTACCTCTGCCTCCTGAGTGCTAGGATTAAAGGCATGCACCACTACCACCCCACCAAAAAAATAGCTTTTTTTTTTTTTTTATAAAGCCTTTAAAATTCATGCTAGTGGGCCCAAGAAATGGCTCAATGGGTAAAAGCGCTTGCCACCAAACCTGACATTGTGTGAATCCCTGAAATCCAAATGGTGAAAGGAGAGAACTGACTCTTAAAATTTGTTCTCTGACCCACATCAGTTCCATGGCATGCACACAAATATTTTTCAAAACTAAAACATTAGAACAGAGGAAATCCAGGACACAGGAGAAAACCCAGACTCACTTTTGAGTCTGCCTCTCAGGTAGCTTCTGGGAGCTTCTCTCTGTATTTCGTTATGGTTTTTAAAGACTTTTGTTTATGTGTATGTGCCACTTTGTGAGGTGACAAGTGTGTTGCAGGCACCCTCAGAATCCAGAAGAAAGTGTCTGTCGGGTCCCCTGGAGTTGGACCTACAGGCAGTTGTAAGCTACCTGATGAGGGTGCTGGGAACTGAATTCAGGTCCATCTGGCAACCTCTGTGCTGACCTCTGCTACCTCCACAATCTCTGTGCCCTCTCTCCAGTTCCCTGAATTTGCTCATTTGACTCAGACCCCGGGCAGTCCTCAAGCCTTGCTTCCTGGGTGCTGGTATTAGAGGCATGAGCAACCATGCCCTGCCATTTAGGAGTTCTTTATTACAGGTGTTTCCAATCTTTTGACATTCTAAATAATGACACAACACACACAACACTGTACCCATTCTATTTCATTCCAGTACAAATATTTAGTTTTTCCTGTCTCTCTTTTTTTCAAGATTCCATCCAGCTGGGAGCAGCCATGAGTTTATACAACAGCTCAGCATTGAAAGCCCTAGCCAGACTACTACAAGGAGCACTAACAAAGGACTTGAGAGCCCTGAGCAGGCTCCAGGACCCCTAACAAAGACATTAGAGCCCTGAGCAGGCTCTAGAAGCACCGGCCAGTATCTGATTTATTTGGCTTCTTCTCAGGGTTGTTCTTCTGGCCTCCAAGGCTAGATTCCAGTGATGAACCTGGGATCTGCTTTCAGCCACTGACAGCTAATGGAGTGGCTGGACTCACTGTGTAAGGTCCTTCCCAAGGTCCTCCATCTGAGGATAGAGCTTGCCACTAGCTCACCATAGAGGTCTGGAGGTCTGTACAGACAGCCAGGACCCCAGCTAACTCAGTCGGTAAAACATGAGACTGTTAATGTTAGGGTCGTGGGTTCATACCCCACGTTGGACACCAAAATGTAAATGGAGTCCTAACTGGCATGAATAATAAAAACCCAGAGTCAGATATAGAGGAAAATGCTGAGAGATCAGAGAGAAGGAGCAAGCCACCGCCACCTTTACCTCATAAGCAAGATATCACCACACAAACTCACAGAGATCCGTCTACCTCTGCCTCCCAAGTGCTGGAAACGAAGGCGAGCACCACTACTACCTGAATCATCTATTTCTTTCTTATTAGCAAAATACAAATATTGTTTAATTAGTTGAAGCATGATCCTAATTGGTCTTATTAAATAAAAACATGGAGTCAGAAATTAGGAGGTAAAAGCTGAAAGATTGGAGAAGCAGAGCAGCCAACCACTAGAGTTCTTACTTACACGAAATCTCAGAACAAAGGGGCTGAGATCCTGTCAATGTCCCCACCTTATCACTTCCTGTCTCCTCTCTGTACAAACCTCCAGACCTCTATGGTTAACTAGTGACTAGCCACACCCTCTGATCTCCAGGCAAGCTTTATTTGTCAGAACACAAAATATCACAGCAATTAGTTTTAAATTTTTGTTTATTATTTTGTGTTTTATGTGTATGGGTGTTTTACCTGTAAGCATGTGTGTGTACCATATGCAAGTCTTTGCCTTTGGAGGTCAGAGGACCATGTCAGATCTCCTGGGACTGAACTTACTGATATTTGTGAGCCCTGTGGCTGCTATGAGCTGAACCTGGGTCCTCTGGAGGAGTTGCCAATGCTCTCAACACTGAGCCATGTCTCTAGCCCATGTGCTTTGTTTTGTTTTGCTGTTTGAGATTCTAAGTTTTATTTATGTGTAAGTGCGTGCATACCATGTCCATGTGTGGAGGCCAGAAGAGGGTGGCTTTGGATCCTCTGGAGCTCAAGTTACAGGTGGCTGCCTGACACGGGTCCTTTAGAAGAGCAACAAGAGCTCTTCACCTCTGAGCCATCTCTCCAGCCTTGGCTTGCTTGCTTTTGAAGAAGTAGGAGGAGGAAAAATACCTTTAGGGGCTAGAGAGAGGGCTCAGGGGTTAAGAGCACTGGCAAAAACAAAACAAAAAACAAGCCTTCGGTGGTGGCACATGCCTTTAAAACCTAGCACTCAGGAGGTAGAGGCAGGCATGGATCTCTGTAAGTACGAAGCCAGCTTGGTCTTCAAAGAGAGTTCCAGGACAGTCTCCAAACCTACAGAGAAACCCTGTCTTGAAAAACAAAAACAAAAAAACCAGAAACAACAACAAAAATTCTTAAGATGATATTTACACATACACTGCTGAAAACAAAAGTAAGTCTTAGCCCTTGAAACAGAGAGTTTAGCCTCTCAGAGCAGGACAATTACCTGATAGAGAAAAGCTGTACCCTGAAGCAGGAGTAAAATGCCTCTCAAAGTTAATCCACACCCTCAAGCAGTAGGAACCATGTCATAGAACCAGAATTGAGTCAAGAAGACAACATCTTGGCCAGAACTGTAAAATTACATAGCTATCTTCATCTTTTTAGTTAAAAAAAAAAGATTTTTTAAACTATAAATTTAGAAATTTGTGTTAAACGTGTGTTAATCCCCAAAGAAAGATCTAGGATGTTGTCACCTCTATTTGTTTTTTTGTTTTGTTTTGTTTTTTGATTTTGGTTTTTCAAGACAAGGTTTCTCTGTATTGCTTTGGAGGTTGTCCTGGAACTAGCTCTTGTAGACCAGGCTGGTCTCGAACTCACAGAGATCTGCCTACCCCTGCTTCCCGAGTGCTGGGATTAAAGGCATGCGCTACCACCGCCCGGCTGTTTCTTTCTTCTTTTTTTTAATAAACCAAAATTGTTAATGTTACTGTTTGTTGAGATTGTTATCTTCTAGCCAGGTGAGTTTGAGGCCAGCCTGGTCTACAAAATGAGTTCCAGGACAGCCAGCACTATACAGAGAATCCCTGTCTCGGAAAAACAAACAAACAAACAAACAAACAAACAAAAAATAAGATTCAGGGTTAGGGTGTGTGGAGTTGGTTGTCCTAAGGTGCTGCGTGGGGGAAGTAGCTCTGCATTGTATCTTGGGATGTTCACTGGCAGGGGAGACAGGAACTGAACATCTTGGGATCAGCTCTTAGGCTCTCCTGAAAACGCCATGTGTTACTCCATCTAACCCAGGAACCCAATATGAATGAGTCTAGGAGATATATAACAAACACTGTGTGTCTCTACCTCACCGAGATTTCAGGCAAACACTGCCTGGCTTTTTCATTTGAGGGCTAGGCTCAAACCCAAGTCTCCATGCTGGGCAGAAAGCACTTCAGCTTCTTACCGGGCGAGCCACTCCACAGCCCCATGAATTATTTTAGGAAAATTAAACGTTTATCAGCCTTTGGACGCTGTCTTCTCAGTGGGTCGTTTATGTCTGTAGCAGAGACTTTGCTCCTTCGCCCTGGTAGAGCTATTCTCTCCCAGGCATCTACCACAAAGCCCTGATAGGTCCTTTCTCTTCCTCCTGACATTTGGCTTGTTGGTGTTTTGCACCCGTGTGATTTCAGGAGTTGCATATTATAATTAGAGGATGGAGTGCTTGTCTAGTTTACTCAGGGTTCCCATTCTCCAATCCTACACAAAACAAAAAAACAACTAGCATAGTTTAGGCCACACAGAAAACTACCTTTAGCTCTGCCTCCCACGGAATCCACTTCCTGTTCCGATCTCCCGGGTGCTTCTGTGTGTCTGTGCATGTATTTACTTCTCGGGCCCTAGGAAGGCATGCAGCTCACTTTCCTCTGACGATGTGCTGACTCCGTCACTGGGGCAGGCGACAACGTGACTCATCCCCACAGCAGCGCCATCGTCTCCCCTTGTCACCTCTCCCTGCCTGGCCTTCAGACTCCGGGTCTCATGGGGCCTCAGAGTCACCTTCCGGTATGGGTCCATCTGCCACCTCCCCAAGAGCCCCGGGCCACTTCTTTTGTTACTGCCACTTCCCGGGAGGGATGTCCAAGACTCCCTCGGGCTCTGCTTCTGGCCCAGGCCTGGAGTCCATTAGGCACTTTTTGAATTCTGTTTGTTCACTACTTGGCTTCCTGTCTTTGTTATGATTCTTTCGTCCCTGAACGCTCTCTTAAAGCACGGGAGGGAGGCTTTTGTTTACATCCTAGCCACCCACCCACGGTTCCCAAGGCACGGCCACGCCCACTTCCTCCTGGGGACCACCTCTCTGAGGCCCGCCTCCTTCTCTGGCCACGCCTCCTTTCCGCCCCGGTCTCCGTGCTCTGCCCTCCCTTCTCTGACCTTCTGCATATACCACCTACTTCCGTTCTTCCTGTGCATTATCTTCCTGTTTCCCCTGGTGTCCCCCATCCTGTGTTGAGAGCAGGCTTTTCGTGGACGTTTGCACTACACTGGCATTCAGGGTCTGTGCCCAGTGAATACGAAATGAGTGTGTGGCCTAGAGGAATGGATGGCTTCATAGTTCTGCTTGTCCCAACTGGGCCCCTAGCGTCCACCCAGGTTGATGTGCAAACATCTGTACCACATCTGCCTTGCTCCCAACCGCTTCTGTCACCAAGGCTCTTTCTGAACTTATTAATTCGTCAAAGAAGAAAACACAACACTGAGGGGAAAATTATAAAGGCCAAGAGCACCATATACCTGCCAACAGTAATTCAATAAACAGTCTGAGGGACTGTCAAGATCCGCCTGCTTCTGCCTCCCAAGTGCTGGTATTAAGGCACATGCCACCACCTCCCGGCAAATGCATATTTTTAATTTATTTTGATTTTACTATTATGGGGCAGCAGGTATGCTCTATGGCGCTTCTGCCACAGCATCTGTCCAAATGTATTAGTTCCATTATAAGAAGACTCCCTCGGGCTTTGCTTCTGGCCCAGGCCTGGAGTCCATTAGGCACTTTTTGAATTCTGTTTGTTCACTACTTGGCTTCCTGTCTTTGTTATGATCCTAGCTGGGTAAGGTGGTGCGCACCTTTAATGCCAGCACTTGAAAAGTAGAGGCAGGCAGATTTCTGTGAGTTTGAGGCCAGACTGGGTATACAGAGCGAGTTCCAGAAGAACCAGGGCTACACAGAGAAACCCTGTCTTGAAAAACCACACACACACACACACACACACACACACACAAATGTTCCTATCTACCTATTTACTGGATAGTTACATTGTTAGGTCCCCCACACACTTTTTTTTTTAGTGTGTGTTTCTCTGTGGTGCCCTGGCTGTCCCTGGAACTCATTCCATAGACCAAGCTGACCTCAGAGATCTCCCTGCCTCTGCCTCTTGAGTGCTGGGATTAAGGGTGTGCACCACCACTGCCTGGCCCCGTTCAGAATATTCTTGATTAATGATTGACTTGGGAGGGGCCAGCCCATGGCAGGCAGGGTTAATGCCATCCTTGGTCAGGTGGCCATGAGCAAGCCATGGGGAGAGAGCCAGCAGGAAGCATTCTTCCATGGCCTCTGTTTCAGCTACTGCCTCCAGGTTCTGGCCTTGAGTTTTTACCTCGGCTTCCTTCAATGACACACTGTGATGTAGAACCATAAGCTGTGATGACCCTCTCATCCCCAAGTTGCTTTTGGTCATGGTGTTTATCACAATAGAAACCTAGCTAAGACAGGAGGGCAGAGGACAACTTGTGGGGCTTGGTTCTCCTACTCAATTCATCAGGCTTGGTGGTGCCTTCACCTGCTGAGCTATGAAGCCAATGACATTCTCCGCATTCTGGAAACGGGGTTTCCTGTAACTGAGTTGTGTGAGTGAGGACGACCTTGAACTCCTGATGCTCCTGCCTCTACCTCCCAAATTCTGGCATAATAAGCATTCCACCATACCCAGACCTCCATAACCCATTTTTATGACCAGCTTACTCAGATCCGGAAAGAAAACACAAGTCACTGTTTGGTACTTGGCTAGCATTGCATCAACTTTTTTTTTTTTTTTAATGTAGCCATTTTTTTTTCTCTTGTGATTTTAATTTGAAAAAATGCCTTCAATAGCCAGATAAATACAGAGGAGAGCAAACATCTTTATATCATTTGTAAAATGGCACTTTCTTGACCATTCCCGGGCACAGATATCCAGATTTTTTTAAGTCCCCTCTTTTGGTCTTTGTAGTAATGTATTTGCATTTTCCGTTAGAGTCTTGCCCAACCATTCTTAAAATTTTTTTCCCCTAAGGCCTTGTGGTTTATGCTGTTTTCTCTCCCTTCATGGAATATGTCCAGTCTTTCCTCACCTCCTCTCACAGGCTCTGGCCTCTCACCTTCTCCCTCCCACTGTCCTAGAAGCAGCTGTCTAGACCGAGCAGCTGATGTAGGGTGTAAGACCCACACCTCATCCTTAGGCTGTCAGCTGAGTATGAGTGGGTGGCAGCTGGGTCTGCGGGCACAATGGCTACATTCTGTACATGACTCCCTGGCCTCGTCCTTCCTCTGACCAGAGCAACTGTTTCCAATGACAGTCCAGCCCCACCTGTCTGCTCTAGTCATCCTTCTGGCAGTCTCTGCCTCCTTTGGTCCTGTTTACTCATGTCCTACAGCACTTCTAGCATGTCTTGCCCAACTGACTGTTGTGAGCTTGTTATTGTCTGAAATGAACTGGTGCGAGACATCTCTCACCATGGAGGAACTGCAGTTTCCTTAGCATCCACTCAGTTGTCCTATTCAGACACAGGCTCCACTTAGGTGGCAGAAATGTTAGTTTGAACAGAAAACTGCTGTGTTAAGGGACAAGGCCAGTACTCTTGTCTTGTGTCTGTCCACACTTCCTAGACTTGGTCATAGTACCCTTTGACAGCCCAGATCTCGATAAGGCTGCCCTGGCTGGTTTTTGGAGCTTTTTCTGTGAAGGTTGGAGATACTGCTCCGTGGGTAAGGTGTTTGCCTGCCATGCACAAAACCCTGTGTCTGATCCCCGCTGTCACATAAGCAAGTGTGGTGGCACATCCTTGCCATCTAGCACTCAAGTAGAGGCAAGGGGGTTGGAAGTCCAAAGCCATCATTCATCTACATGCCGAGTTTGAGACCCTGTCTCAAAAATTAAAATAAAGCTGGGCAGGAGACCTACATTCTAGTGAAGTCTGACCCTGGACCTCAAGGCAGGAAGGATGTTCAGGGTAAGGCAGAGAAGCAAAGCACATGAGTTTGTTTATTTATTCATTACTTTTGTTTTTTGAGATAGGGCCTCTCTACATAGTCCTGGTTGTTCTGGAACTCGTTCTTTAGATCTGGCTGACCTTGAACTCACAGAGATCCCCCTTCTTCTGCCTCCCAAGTGCTGGGACTAATGATATGCAGCACCACTGGCCCGCAGCACATGAGTTCATTATATAGAGATTTAGGTACAGTCATCTGGAGAAAACGACACAGAAAAAGGAGTCTGTGCCCAAGATATGGGTGCAGGAGTCTCAAGAGGGAGAGTCATACTTAGATCTCTTTACAGAGCCTACATTTATGATTTTCAGGTTTCTGTGTGACATTGCTCAATGAATATAATTACAGCAGGGTTTTTTTTTAAGATTTTATTTATTTATTTATTTATTTATTTATTTATTATGTATACAACATTCTGCTTTCATGTATATCTGCACACCAGAAGAGGGCACAAGATCTCATAACGGATGGTTGTGAGCCACCGTGTGGTTGCTGGGAATTGAACTCGGGACTTCTGGAAGAGCAGTCAGTGCTCTTAACCTCTGAGCCATCTCTCCAGCCCCTACAGCAGGTTTAAATATTATTTTTTTTTATTTTGCTTTGTTTGTTTTTTGAGGCCAAGTCTCTCTGTGCAACCCTGGCTGTCCTGGACCTCATTCTGTAGACCAGGCTGGCCTCGAACCACAGAGATCTGCCTGTCTCTGCCTCCCAAGTGCCAGGAGTAAAGATGAGTGCCTCCATTGTTGGCAAGATTAACCAACGTGGTTTTCTTTTTCGAGACAGGGTTTCTCTATTGTTTTGAAGCCTGTCCTGGAACTCGCTTTGTAGACCAGGCTGGCTTCGAACTCACAGAGATCCATCTGCACAGAGCTACACAGAGTAACTCTGTCTCAAAAAAGAAAAGAAAAGAAAAGAAAATATTAGAGATAAACATCATTTATTTGTAGCCTGGCACTCACTTTGTAGACCAGGCTGGCCTCGAACTCACAGAGATTTGCCTGCCTCTGCCTCCCAAGTGCTGGGATTAAGGGCAAGTTATAACCCCTTTGGAGGTTGAAAGGCCCTTTCACAAGAGTTGCATGTCAGATATTTACATTCATAACAGTAGCAAAATTACAATTATGAAGTATCCATGAAAACAATTTTATGGTTGCGGGTCACCACAACATAAGGAACTGTATTAAAAGGTCCCAGCATTAGGAAGGTTGAGAACCACTGTGCTAGAGGGTCAAACCCAAGGCTTTGAACACTTTGCCAGCAGACCCACAACCCAGCCCAGAGACACATTTTGAATTGCAGATCTTAGTAGAAGCAGTATGGTAGAAGCGTAGTAGAAGCGTACTCTGGAGCCCCTGGGTAGAGAGATACAGACAAACTTGATGATGAAGAGACTCAGTGCTCCTAAGAGACTCTGGCTCTGACCAGAATCCCATTAGCTCTGTTAAACTCTCACCAAGGCGTCCTCACTTTGCCTGCATAGTGCCCTTGACCCTCCGTGACCCTTAGTGAGTCTAGCCCCTCTACTATCTGTAGCAGCAACTTGCATGTAACTGGGATGCAATATGCACACAAATGCTTGTTTGCAACACAGTGGCCTGATTAACTTGATGCTTTGCATATGGAAGGCTGTAAGGGTTTCCAGAGTGCTGAGACAGAACATTTTTAAAATATTGACCTTGAGGAAACAGAAGGTCAGATTGATCTGCTCAAAGTAGCCTGCTCTCCCTGCCCCCATCTCCTCGAGAATATGGGAAACACAGGTCAGGGAGTACAGGCTAGACCCACTTGTAAATGTTGTTAGGGTGAGAGCCTGAGCCCTGGGAGCCCCAACAAGCTAGCCTCAGCCACCAGTCTCCAAGAGGCCAAGTAAAGACATGATTGATAAACAATGAAAGGCCGAGTAAAGAAGGGTTGTATTCAGTGTGGTCACATTGCTATAATAAAGCAAGTGGCAGATTCCATGGCAGGCAAGGGACAAACACACCAGGCAGACAGAGCTTAAGTGAGAACTTTTATTAGAAAGGGGAGGGAGGAGGGAAGGGAAGAGAAGAGGGAGGGAAAAGTCCTGTCTGCCCCAGGGGAACAGTGGGGGTGGGGGGTGACACCAGATGGAAATGGGTGAACTTTTTCTTTTAAAGAGCCAGGGTACATACACCTGCAGGTGGGTGAGAGGTGGGGTCAGGTTTGCCTGGATTACAGCACACATATTGAAGGAGAGGAGAGGGCTGCAGAGATCCAGTTAGTTTCCAAATCCCTGGTCTTGGCATGAATTTAGGTTTAAATAGAAAGAGTCCTAGTTTGCTTTCTATTGCTGTGAGAAACACTAGAACCAAAAGTAACTTGCAGAGGAGTTCATTTCATCTTACAGCTTCTAGTCATCATAGAAGGAAGTCAGGGCAGGACCTGGAGGCAGATGTTGAGACCAGAGAGGGACACTGCTTACTGGCTAGTACTTCAGGCTCAACACCATCCATTTTTCTTGCCTGGGAGTGCTATCACCCACGGTGAGCTGGGCCCTCCCATCAATCATTAATCAAGAAAACGCCCACAGACTTGCCCACAGACAGATCAATGTGACAGAGGCATTTTCTTATTCAGGTTCCCTCTTCTCAGATATGTCTACATACGTGTTATTAACAAAAACCAGTCAGACTAGGCACTGGTGGTGCACGCCTTTAATCCCAGCACTCTAGAGGCAGAGGCAGAGGCAGAGGCAGAGGCAGAGGCAGAGGCAGAGGCAGGAGGATCTCTGTGAGTTCGAGGCCAACATGGTCTACAGAGCTAGTTCCAGGACAGCTAAGACTACACAGAGAAACCCTGTCTCTGAAAAACCAAAACAATCAAGAAACCCAAAACCAACCAACCAAACAAAACCCAAACCAGTTAGCACAGAAGAGCAAGAGGTATACACAAGTAAGCGGCCCTGGTTAAGATGCCCCATTGACCTGTCTTTGTCTCAGCTCCATTCTTTCGTTCTGGGTGGTCTGAGGAACTGTCAGAACTGGGTGAAACTTCTTGTGAGGGAGATAAGGTGTGTCTGAAAGGACCAGATCCCCATTTCAGCAGCCATAACAGCCGAACATTGGTCACTAGGAGGTCAGATGCCTGCCTTGTGGCAAGGAACCAATCAGAAGTTAGCTGGTGGTGCTATGCTTCTCGGCTCTGAGTGTGCTGTACAGACAAGTGCACAGCAATGACGCGCAGAGTATAGCAATCACCCTGGGAGGGCCTATGGGCCATAACAACCAGTTGACCAATCAACACAGGGCAAACCCTCCAAGCCTGGAGACACACCAATCCTGAGCCTGTGCGTACCCCTAGACACTCCCCTTACGCTGCCCTATAAGATCTCTATGCAGATGCTTTGAGCTGTCTTTCTTAGCCATCCGCCATGGTGGATGGATGAAAGACCCGAGCTAACATGGGGTTAGCTCGTTAAACAACTGCAATAAAGCCTTGTGCAGTTTGCATCAAGCTTTTGCCTCCGCATGGTGATTGGGGTGGCCGAGGTCCTGGGCTGAGATCCTGGAGGTCTGAGCCTTCAGGGATCTTTCATTTGGGGGCTCGTTCTGGATTTGCGACCACCCCTCACCTGAGTGGAGTCGATCTTGGAGGTAAGATCGATCGAGCTCGCTATTTCAATGTTATGTCTTGCTATGTCCTTTGATGTTCTGATTTGAATCTGGATGTGTGCCTGTGCAGAACCTGTATTCGGTAATTTGGACTATAGGGGAGGTAGATGTACCTTAGGCCCCTTGGTCCCGCCCTGGACGAAAGTCTGAGGGTCGTCTGATTTGGACCACAGGGAAAGCAGACGTGCCCCAGAGGCAGATGTGCCCTGGACGAAAGTCCGAGGGTTGTCTAGGGAAGGAGACAAAGTGTCGCTTCTCCGAGGGGCAGCTGGCCCCCGGACTCCACTGCCCTCCCTCTCTGTAATTTTGGTTCGCCATGTCTGTAATTTGGTCTGCAGAGCGGGTTTGTCCTGTCTGTACTGTTCATCCTTCTGTTTTTACTGTTTGTGTCTGTTTCCATCCTCTCCATGGGGCTAGCCATCTGAAATTCTGCATAGGACCCTAGTCTGTGTTATTGTGCTGTCTGTCCAAGTTTCACAGTTGTGCTGTGTGTTTGTTAAGCATCTCTCTCTATCCTTACTGACCATGCACGTGGCATGCGTGGGTCAGGGATCTTTTCTTGCTGCCCTGCGGGTTAAAGTGTGCTGCGGCGGAGTCCCCTGTCTCCGAGCACATGGTGAAGCTGGCTGCTGCTCTGAACTCCAGCCACTGCTGCAGCCCTCACAGCTGAGCCTGGCCGGTGCAGGTGAGTCTGTTTTTCCATCCTTGCCTGCCTGTCTGTGAGGCATGCGAAGTGGGGCTCTCTCTGCCCCAACTGCCATCCTGCCGTGGATCCTAGCATGCGGCGGGAATTTCCCTGCCCTGAGCACATGGCACAGGGCGAGTGAGCCAAAACAGAATGGCCTTAAAGTTATTAAAAACTATAAAAAAGACTTTGATAAGAGTTTTTATGTTAACTGAGAAATGAGAAAGAATATAGGAGACTAAAGTAATAAAGAGGAAAAGGGAAAGAGAAATTTGTCTAAGAATGTCTAAGGAAATCAGAGGAATAAACTGAAGGTATATAGAAAGTTACAGAGGGTCAAAGCAAGTCGTAGAAGGTCAGAGAAAAGTTGTCAAAGGTCAGAGAAAAGGTTGCTAAAAGTCAGGGAAAAATGTAAACTGTTTGCTATTTGTTATGGTTTCTCATGTCTACGAATAGCAAATTTTAAAAATTGGTAACATAAGTTAAAATTTTAACCATATTAAGTTAATTCTGTTTAAAAAGTTTATTTCTCAAGTAAATTGTGTATGCTTGTTTTAAAATGTTCTGTTTCCTGGCATAACCTAAGTTCTGTTACAAGCATACAGCTAAAACAAATGGTGCAGGTTACCGCCATTTGGTAGCCAGCCACATGGCAAGCTGGTCACATGGCTGACAGGTAGCCATTTTGCTGAAGTTAAATAAAGATACTTAAACCGCCATCTTGATTAAAGGTTACCACATGGAAATTAGAGGTACTATCTTAGAAACAAGTTTTTCAATTAAGATTTAAATGTTGATGCTTCTATATATTACAGAAAGACATTAAGGGAATTTAAATTTCTTTTTAAAACCAGTTTTTTAAATGTTTATGTTTTTTAAAATGTCTTTTTTTAAATTAATGTTTGTACTTAAAGAGCTTCAATTTAGAATCATTTTTTAAGCAAAGCCTGACAATGTAAAGTTCTTGTTTTATAAAAGCCACTAGTCTATTAGAAGATGTTACAGTTTATGTTTTCAGAAGTTAAGCTTAGCGCATCAGTGGCACACGTCTTTAATCCCAGCACTCGGGAGGCAGAGGCAGTCGGTTCTTTGTGAGTTCAAGGCCAGCCTGCTCTACAGAGCGAGTTCCAGGACAGGCTCCAAAGCCACAGAGAAACCCTGTCTCAGAAAGAAGTTAAGTTTAAGCAAGCAGCTAAAATGTGTACATGTAGCTACTGTTTAAGGAATATAAGGTAACCCTATGCAGTTTTAAATTCAGCTGTGCTAAGTTTCAAATATTTTACTAAGTTAAAACCAGTTACAGTCAGACTGAAAATTAACTACAGAAATAAGACCTCACCTAGCCACCTGTGTGCTTAATGTGTGCTTAAGGCAAGTAACTAAAACAGACAGACAGAACTCTAATGCTTCAGAGATCTGCAGAATATGGCATTTAAAATGTTTTAAAAGTTTATAATATCAGACAGACTGCCAGATCCTGACAGTGACCCAAAGTCTCCAAAGAACATTATGAGGCACCCCAGTTCCTGCACCTGGATGATGAGGACGCTGACCAGTGAGCGAGAGGCTCAGATGTGATGCCTGCTGCCTGCCAGGACCTGGCCAAGACTGTGGACAAAGCTGCTGGACACTGGAAAATTGATTGTACCCCTTTGCCTAGACAAAACAAGGTCAGTCTTTTCCATGTCCCTCTTCCACAGAGAGAAAAAAAAAAAAAACCTCTCACCTTATAGGCCTGGTGAAGATTGCTGTTCTTTGATACTTCTGCCTCCAACGCTAATGGAGAGGCTTGGGTATGGCTAACTGTATATGGACTAGCTTCTAACTGGCTTCTGTTGCTTTTTAGTAGATTCGGAAACTGTATAAAATATACCCTTCTCAGATCTCTGAAATATTAATGGTTGTCAGCTTGACATCCATTGCAGTTGTCAGACTGCATCAGGCAGTCAGATCCACTATAGACTATAGTCAGCATGTTAACTGATAAAGTAGTGACTACCTACTGTTCAGGCACAAGCTCAAGGTTTTTAGGTTTATTCTGGTTGTCATTTAAGTACAAACTTAAAGGGCTTTTCATCAGGCCAAAGGCACCTCTGTCCAATCCATACCTGGCTCTCTGGACAGAAGACAAATGTACATGCTTCTAGCCCAAATCTGTAGCTATTGCTAGGACTCAAAATTATAAATATTTTCCTGCTGTTTGAACAGATCCAGATATCTGCTTTTTTCTGCACTGTGAGCTTCAATAAATAAGTTTTAACTTCTGTTCCTAGTTTAAACATGTCTTAAACAGGTTTCTGCTTCTGGCAGACATCTAAGTATCAGTTGCTGACTACAGGCTGTTCTAAGTAGACTCCGAGCCCTGGACTTGCTGTGGATGTGAACCAGTATAGCATAGTGGACACCCCCTGTCTCTGCAACAGAGTCTGCTAACCAGAAGCTCCTGATGGATTCCCCATTGCCTAAATTCCCTTTTTTTTTTTTTTTTTTTTTTTTTGCTTTTGACTAGCATTTCAGCCTTCTTGGATCCCTAACTTCATCCCGAAGTCAGCAGTAAGTAGCATGGGAAAGAATACATTGCCCATTTTCCCTGGTTGAAATGCTAAGTCAGAAGGAACTCCCTTGCACGGGGATGCCAATATCTCTCACTCCCTGATGGGGATGCTGGAGAGACAGCAATTCCATGATTGGAATCTCCAAAAAAAAGGGGGGGAATAAAAGGACCAGCTCCCCATTTCAGCAGCCATAACAACCTAACACATGCTTGTCTGACTTTGTCTTGGTCACTAGGAGGTCAGATGCCTGCCTCGTGGCAAGGAACCAATCAGAAGTTAGCTGGTGGTGCTATGCTTCACGGCTCTGAGTGTGCTTTGTGGACAAGTGCACAGCAATAATGTGCAGAGCATAGCAACCACCCTGGGAGGGCCTATGGGCCATAACAACCAGTTGACCAATCAACACAGGGCAAACCCTCCAAGCCTGGAGGCACACCAATCCTGAGCCTGTGTGTACCCCTAGACATTCCCCTTACGCTGCCCTATAAGATCTCTTTGCAGTAGCTTTGAAGCTTATTTTCTAGCCATCTGGCATGGTGGATGGATGAAAGACCCGAGCTAACATGGGGTTAGCTGGTTAAACAACTATAATAAAGCCTCGTGCAGTTTGCATCAAGCTTTTGCCTCCGCATGGTGATTGGGGTGGCTGTGGTCCTGGGGGCCTGAGCCTTCAGAGGTCTTTCAGTGTCGTGTGATCATCGTCATGGTGTTCCCCTCCCCCATCCCACCCTCCACCCAGGTTTGGAAAGCATTAGTGATTCCTGGGGAAATTCCAATTGTTTGGGGTCCATTGTCTCAATAGTCTGAGTGTAGAATGCACTCAGGCAGTACCCTGGTCAGCTCAGGGTTCCATGAGTACTAGCCTTCATGCAGGTGCAAAGGACCCCTTTAAAAGATGGACCCTGCCCACTCACGCTCTCTTTCTGCTCTCCTTCTGCTCTATTTTCCAGCTCTTTCCTTCCCTTTCTCTTCCCCGAGGTTCCCCTGGGGCAGACCCGACTTTTCCTGTCTCCCTCTTCTGCTCTGTTCTCTGTGTCTCTCTCTCTCTTTTCTCTTTCCTTCCCCCTCCCTCCCCTTTTTAATAAAACTTCTCACTTAAGCTCTGTCTGCCTGGAGTGTTTGTCCCTCTGCCTCTGTCACCCTCACCTGCCATGGAATCCGCCATGGTCCGCCACACAAGGCCCTCAAGCTTTATTGTAACACTGATGGCTAAAGGGTGGGTCTCTTTAGAATATCTTCTCTCCTGCCAGGAAGATTACACTACTGAATGAGGCTCAGCCAGGAACTGGAAGAAACTGCTCTTTGGCAGCGTTGCTGCCAGCAAGGAAAATACTCGAGGCAGGCAAAGCGGGGTCCAGTGGGTTATTCCAGGACAGCATGGGAAGGAGGTGGACAGAGGATTAATGCCAGGATGGGGTGGAGAGGAACAGAGGATGAAGATTATAGACATTCCTTGGCCACTGCCTTTCCCTCCCAGCTGCTTGATTCCTTCATTGTTAAGACACAATAGCCTGTTTCCTCTCCCAAACTCCCTAGCTCAGGTACTTGAGCTGTGCCCTGGCTGCTTGAGGTGGGAATAGGGAAGGAATCTATCTGAAGCCATCTGGAAAAGATGTAGTGTGACATACTGCGTGTTTGTGGGTAGGTGTGGGTGTAGGGTGGTATCTCAGCATTCATAGATTAAACTAGATTTTTGGTGGGACCTTCAGGGCTCTTCTGCAGTTTGGAGGTTCCCAGAGGGAGCCATCCAAGCCTGCACTCCTTCCCTTGGTGCTGCTGTGGTTATTAACTGACCAGGCAGAAATGAAGGTATTCTAAAGAGACACTTGTGTCTCTCAATCTACCAGACTACTAAAGAAATGAGAATTGATCCCCACAATCTGTGAGCCCCCCCCTGGGGGATCTGAGAGCAGTCCTGGACAAATAACAGCACACACCACAGGATTCACAAAGCTCTCACCAGAGACAATTTGGGAAAAGCACTTTGAGCCTAGCAACCAGAATCTCCTCAACCAATTGTGCCTCCTAGACTTAGAAACTTGCTCACACGGTACTCCAGTTTGGTTTTGGGGGTGGCAGTGGTGTTACTGTTTGGGGACCTTTTTAAATTTTAATTTAAATTTTATTGCCCAGGGTGGTCTTGAACTCATGAACTCACTACATAACCTCAGAAGGCTTTAAGCTCTGTTCCTTCTACCTTCACCTCTGGAATGCAGAAATGACAGGCTTCCATGCCACATCTGGTTCTAGTTTTTCCCATAGACAGAAATGTTTTGTTAATGGGTTACGGCACAATCTCCAGACCCAGTTTCAGGATGTGAAACTTTAAAAAAATTATTTTATAAATTCATACATGTGGGCTGGAGAGATGGCTTGGAGGTTAAGAGCACTAGCTGGTCTTCCAGAGGACCTGAGTTCAATCCCCAGCAACCACATGGTGGCTCACAACCATCTGTAATAAGATCTGGTTCCTTCCTCTGGCCTGGAGATATGTGCAGGCAGAACACTGTCTTACATAATAAATAGATAAATGTAAAATTAAAAAACAAAGCAAATTCATACATGTATACTGTGTATTTTGATCATATATATCTCCAACAATTCTTTCCCACTCTTCCATACACCCTCAATGTACCTGCCTTCATGCCACCCCATTTTTTGTTTTTTTAAATTTTTGGGGTTTTTTTGGTAACCTACAGAAGAGAATAAGTAGTGCTGCCACGCTGCCTGCTGCAGCACTGACGGATCTCATCTGCTTGGATTGGTGCAGGTCTTTCATAACTTATGAGTTCCTGAGTGTAATGCTATCTTATGTCCAGAAGATAGCATCTCATAGCCCTCCTCCACATTCTCAGCTCTAACACTCTTTTGACTCCTCTTCTGTGACAGTCCCTGAGTTTTAAAGGGGGTAAATATAAAAGTCCCATGTAAGGCTGAGCACTGAGCTGTCTCTTATTCTCAACATGTTGATGAGTTATGAGTCTCTGTGTTAACTGTTGGGGGGGGTGTGTGCTTCTTGGACTGATCACTAACCTACGGGTACAAAGATAAGTATTTATAAGGTGGTTTGACAGCATGTCCATTTAGTAAAATAACAGTAGTGAGTTTTCCACTAGGGCCTATGACCTCCAGAACCATGGGCTTTTGACCAAGTTTGAAGTACCAAGCATGAATTCCCCCTTGTGAAGCAATCCTCAAATCCAATGAAAACGTGGTTGGTTGTTCCTGTAATGTTCACACCACTATTGCACCAGCGGGCCGGGCCCAGCCTACCTAGCATGTTAGTATGCAATGTCCACCTCTGAATAAGACCAATGATGACTCCCTTCCTCAGCAGTCCCCATAGTCTTCTATTGCTGTGAAAGCTAGCCAGCAGGGAAGAAGTTGAGGCTCAGGAGACCCAACAACACTACCCCCAAACTTGCCTCTTTGGTATGTTGATTATTTCAACTGGCTGTTCTCAGAAACTAGACACAGAGGTCTCTCTGGAAAGCTGCCATTTTGTGAGGGAAATTTCCACAAAGGAAATGTCTTCCATACCAGGAAGAGAGCTGTTCTAAAATAACTTCTACCACAAAGGTTTCTTTCTTCCCGGTTTTTTTTTTTTTTTTTTGCAGTGAGAGAAGTCCTCCGCAAGGTCAGCAGTCTTCTGCTGAGCTGCATCCCCAGCCTGAGACTTTTATCTGCACAACAAGACAATAAAGCCTTTCTGAGTCTCAGACTCCCTAGTTTGTCACCCCAGAAAGCCTCATGCTGCTATTCCTTTCTGTAACTCGGGATGTACATATGCCTCAGTCCTTGCTTACACACACACACACACACACACACACACACACACACACACACACACACACGGTTTAGAACTCTCATTAGCCCATACATAATTATGTTTATACTGTGGAATATTTGTTTAATGATACAAAGATGTGTTGCATTCTTTTATGTTGCATTTGTTTAACTCTGTGAAGCTGTGTTACTTTGTCTAAAACAACTGAATGGCCAATAGCTAGGCAGGAGAAAGGATAGGCAGGGCGGGCAGGCAGAGAGAATAAATAGAAGGAAAAATCTGAGAGGACAGATCAAGGAACGAGAGAGCAAGGAAAGGAGGACGCCTCCATGGGCATTCCTGTGGTTTACAGACATACTTTCAATATATATATATATCTTTTTGTTGTTGTTGTTTTTAGACAGGGTTTCTCTGTGGCTTTGGAAGCTGTCCTGGAACTAGCTCTTGTAGACCAGGCTAGTTTCGATCTCAGAGATCTGCCTGCCTCTGCCTCCCAAGTCCTGGGTGGTGTGCATCACCACCGCCCGGCAACATAAATTTTTAAAGGAAAAGAAATTATGAACATACTTACAACTCCATAAAATATTTTTTAAAGATTTATTTATGTATAAAGTGTTCTGTCTGCATGTATAGCTCCAGACCAGAAGAGGTGGGCACCACTTCTCATTACGGATGGCTGTGAGCCACCATATGACTGTTCTTCTGGAAGAGCAGTCAGTGCTCTTAACCCCTGAGCCATCTCTCCAGCCCCCTCCATAAAATATTTTTAAAGGGATTTGAAACTAAATCAGGAAGCCAAGGGAGGCTACATTACCCAGCGCCCTTGGGGGTGATAGCTAGACCCTGTGGTGTTTTTTGTTTGTTTGTTTGTTTTTGGTTTTTCAAGACAGGGTTTCTCTGTGTAACAGTTCTAGCTGTCCTGGACCTTGCTTTGTAGACCAGGCTGGTCTTAAACTCACTGAGATCCACTTGCCTCTGCCTCCCAAGTGCTGGGATTAAAGACATGCGCTACAGCCACCACCACACAGGTGGCTTCACTTTGGGTTTTCTGGTGGTATTTGTTTATGTTTCTACTTTGGTTTGCCTGTTTCAGAGCTGGGTGTGAAACATGGGGCCTCAGACTTGCAGGTGAGAGGCTTGTTACTGAACTGCACGCCCTGAAGTCGTGGCCTTAATTGTTAAGGCTTTAACTTGCTTAAAGATGAGGTGGGGGCCATGGGCAGTTGGACAGAAAAAGGGCAAATTCAATTCATGCTTTATAAAGGCTGTTTGGGTCACAAAAGATAAATAGGAAATATCAGTCTAATGGCTACAGCAGTTAGACTTGCTAGAGACAGCCAAGCAGCTCACATGAGAGTAGTTACAGTAGCACCAGGACTGCCACAGGCTAGATAAAGCAATCAGCAAAAGAGGGGTGGAGACACTCACTGTTCATGGTCTGTAGCCATTAAGGAGTTCCCTTAATCCTCTAGGCCCCAGAGTCTAGAGACTTCCCCTCAGGGAAAGCCTTTGACACAGAAGAGTTTCAGGACAAATCAGTATGAAGCAGAGTTGAAGTTTACTAAAGGACATTTTTTAGCAGATTGAAGGACAGAGATTAGTAGAAAGGTATTCAGGGGAAAAGTGAGACATAAGTATGGACATGATTTTCCCAAAGGAGGTCTCTCTCTCTCTCTCTCTCTCTCTCTCTCTCTCACGCACGCACACAGATACACAACACAGAGACACACACACACACTCTCTCACACACAGACACACACACAGACCTGCACACAGATACATACCACACACACACTCACACACAGACATGCACACACCAGATATAGTTGGAAATACATATGGAATCTCGTTTAGTCTAAGGCAGCAGTGGGATGACTGGGGAAGGTCCTTCAGCCACCCAGCTGTACGGAACTGTTGTCAGCTGTGACAGAAGCTGTGCATCCCATCCTTTGCCCCTGAAGATGGCCTACCAGAGAGCCTGCCAACCCTTGCTGGCTTAGCCACTAGAGTAGCATGGACGGGGTTTAGGAAGAGTGTCTGAACAGAGCTTTACTGCATCTGAGGTATCAGCCACATGCTGTCCTCTTCTGTGGTTTCTCCAGTTCTTCCTCCACTAGAGGTGACACATGAAGTGACTGGAGCCCGGAAGAGTCCACCTGCTGACGCTTGTCCTCCCAAGGGGGATTCCTGCATGTGTTCCCTCCTTTATTCTCCTCAGACTAGAAGAGGGAGCAGCTGGACTCACTATGCCAGGTGCTGGAACCCAGCTGTTCCCTCATTGTACCCCTCCACACCCAAGTGAGCTGAGCTGGGTGGAGGCTGAGGGGGGTGGGGCTACCTTGTGCTTTCCAGTGATGCTGTACCCACCGCAGGCGGGCAAATGCATCCTGAAATTGATTCCGACTAGCACTTCTGACTGGTGAGAGCCACCGCGGACCGGTTTAGAGGTGGTGGATGGGAGGGCAAGGAGTGCAGGCCTCGGGTCGGAGTATGCAAGGGGGGTGTGTGTAATGAAAGGAAGTGGGCCCTGGACAAGGAGCAGTGCCAGTGGAGGCCAGAACAGCAAGCTGTAGCTCCCCACCCCCACCCTGGGCTCAGTTCCCATCTGGGCTAACAGGGAGCGAATCCCCTAAGTCAGCTGTCTTGGTAGGAGAAAGGGCTGCCCGAACCAAAGCAAAACTAATTCATGAGTTAAAGGCACAGAGAAATAATCTGAAGGGAGAAGGACCCGTCCACCCCGCGGCCTTTGCCAGGTGAGGCGGGTGTAGTCCAGACCCCCGGGTTCCCTTTGCAGGTCCAGGCTCTGCCATGCCCGCTCCGCTTCTCCCGATGCTGCTTCGGTCGCTGCTATCCCGCCTGCTGCTGCCAGTTGCCCGCCTGGCCCGTCAGCACCTCCTGCCCCTGCTGCGCCAACTCGCCCGTCGACTGAGCTCCCAGGACATGAGAGAGGCTTTGCTGGGCTGTCTGCTGTTTGTCCTCAGCCAGCAACAACCACCGGATGCTGGAGAGGCCTCTAGGGCGGACCACTCCCAGAGGAAGGAGAGATTGGGCCCCCAGAAGTGAGGCCAAGGGTCGTGGAATCAGCAGTGTCCATCGAAGTACTTTCTTTTGGAGTGGGTTAGTCCTGGTGTCTGTGCTACTGAAGAATGCCCAGTGGAAGAAGACTGGGGGCTGAGTCAAGAGAGTTCTGGCCTGACCAACTCCCACTCCCCAGGATCTTGCAGATCACAGATGTATTGTTCTCCCCTCCCCCACCAGCCTGCATCTCCCTCTGCCTCCAGGGCAGACCTGCAAATGAGGGGCTTCAAGGTCAGTTAAGAGACAATGTGTAACTTAGACTCAAGGCAATTTAGCAAAGAGCTGGTATTTAAATCCCAAATGTCCAGTCTTCAGATGTAAAATCTACCTTAAAATACTAGGTTCCCTTTTGAGACAGATGTATTCTCAAAGCTCAGCGTGTGTCGAGTAGTCAATAAACAGCGGTGTTACTATTACATTGTTGTTGTTGTTTGTGAG
This sequence comes from Cricetulus griseus, assembly GCF_003668045.3. Classification (NCBI taxonomy): domain Eukaryota; kingdom Metazoa; phylum Chordata; class Mammalia; order Rodentia; family Cricetidae; genus Cricetulus; species Cricetulus griseus. The sequence goes on along the minus strand of NW_023276807.1, from coordinate 31,923,149 downwards.
ACCTGATTTTATGTAGACCAGGCTGGCCACAAACTCCTAAGGAGGATCTTTCTGTTTTTTTTTTTTCTGTGTAGCTTTGGAGCCTGTCCTGGAACTCACTTTGTAGACCAGACTGACCTTGAACTCAGAGATCCGCCAGCCTCTGCTGGGATTAAAGGTGTGTGCCACCAGGCCTGGCTCTGAGCATGATCCCGAACTAACTTCTGCCTTTACCTCAGGAGTGCTGGCATTACAGGCATACACCCACATCCAAGCCCAGATTGTGTGACATCGGGATTAAACCTAGAGCTCTGCATGCTGGGTGGGCACTCTACGTGCACTGGATCACTGGGGTGATCTGAAAGCCTCAGCATCCCAGCTCTGGCCTCTCTGCGGGAAGCTGGAGGAGGGGTGGGGGAAGACACTGGCAAGACTTCCTTTGGATAACTTGTTCCATCTGTCTGCAGTCGTGCGACTTCATTCAGAATGTCCCACTGTGGCCCAGGATTCTTAGATGTGTGTTACAGGAAGGCTTGCTGACTGACAGGGGAAGGAAAATCCATCCCTGGCAAGTTTTGGGGGACATCTCAGCTAGAGGTGGTGGGAAAAGGAAGACCGGCCAGCTGGGAGGTGGACAGGGAAGTGGGGACATGCATGCCCATGACGGAGGTCATACTACCCTGGAAGAAACAGGAAGTCACCTAAGATACTCACGTCATAGGGCTGCAGAGATGACTCAGCAGTTAAGAGGACCTGAGTTCAATTCCCAGCGTGGCACGTGGCAGCTCACAACCCTCTAGAAACCCAGTTCCACAATCTCTTCTGGCCTCTAAGGGCAACAGGCACGGACCTGGTGCACAGACACACACTCAGGCCAAACACCCATACACATAAAATAATTTGTGTTTGTTTGGTTGGTTTTTTGAGACAGGGTTTCTCTGTGGCTTTGGAGGCTGTCCTGGAACTAGCTCTTGTAGACCAGGCTGGTCTCGAACTCACAGAGATCCGCCTGCCTCTGCCTTCCAAGTGCTGGGATTAAAGGTGTGCGCCACCAACGCCCGGCTAAAATAATAATTTTTAAAAACTTACTTTATTTCCGACTCCCCAGCAGAGGCCCTGGGAGCCTGTGTGTGTGTGCAGCATGGGCAGGCATTGTGTAGTAAGGTCCTCTAGATAATTTATGATTCCCACACAGGCTGTAGGTTAAGAGGGGTATAGTGAGGAATACAGGCCTCACTGATCAAGTTGATCCCTAATCAAGTTGGGAGTCCCCCTTCAGGTTCCTATAGGCACTTGAGGCTGGGAAAGGAGTGGCATCTAAACTAAGCTGCAACTTCCCCCTCCTCCCTTTTCCCTCCTTCCGGGGCCCTGCTGCTTCCTAGCGTCCTCAGAAACTGAGACCTGTGGGGACAAGTGGATTAAGGGCAGTCCCACCTTCGCTAACCGTCCCTTCTCGGCCCCACGGCCCCGCCCACTGGGCCTCCTCTGGGCCACCTGGTGTCCTCGGATGTCCACACCAAGAGCGGCTGGGGCGGGGCAGGCAGCGGCTGCGGAGCTGAGGGCCTAGCATCGGTGACGCTCTTCTCGCTCCAGAGACCTGCCAGCTGCGGCCCTGGCAGTAGAGCCCACCCCGAGGTGAGGAGGTCGGGAGGAGGCTGGGGTCTCCGCCCGGTCCCCCCACCCCGTCCGGAAGCGGGTGCCCTAGTCTCCGCAGGTGCATAGGGGTGGGGCGAGGGAGGAGGGGCGCTGACCTGGATTGCTGCGTTCTGTCCCAGTCGCGTCCCGCAGGCCCTTTGAGGAGGCTGTGGCTCAGCAGAATCCAAATCTGCCGCCTCTTGAGGAAGGATATCTTTTTTCTGGGAATTTGTAGGCCCACAATTGAATGATTGTTTAAGCTCCGGACCACCTAAACTTGCCCCTGCCTACCTGCCAACCAATTAGATTAGGAGACACCTTTGAAAAATTTGGCTAGAAGCCCAGGCTCAGAACGAATGAACAAAGTCACTTCTTGAACTCTGACCTCGTATCCACCCTGTGTACACCTGTATTTGAAAATTTGATATTGGGCATGGGGAGACTTGCTCAATTGATTCAATCCTCAGAACCTAAGTTTTAAGAAAATGTTTTTTGTTTTCTTGTTTCAAAGCTGTGATGCTACTTGTAACCCCAGCACTGGGGAGGCAAGGGAGAGGAGGACCTATGATTAGAAATGCTATGTCAAAAAACAAGGTGGGGAGCACTCGGGAGGCAGAGGCAGGGGGATCTCTGTGAGTTCGAGGCCAGCCTGGTCTACAGAGTCAGTACGAGGATAGGCTCTAAAGCTACACAGAGAAACCCTGTCTCGAAAAAACAAAAGAACAAGGTGGGCCCTGTTGGCAGTATAGGCCTTTAATCCCAGCACTGCTAAGGCAGAGGCAGGCGGATCTCTGTATGTTCCAGGACAGCCAGAGCTACTTAGTGAGACCCTGTCTAAAACACAAAACTAGGTGGCTAGATAAATGGCTCAGTGGTTAATGAGAGATTACTGTTCCTATAGAGGACCTGGACTTAATTCCCATACCCTTATCAGGTAGCTCACACTGCCTGTGACTCCGTTTCCCAGAGATGCAAAGCCTTCAGGTCTCCACATGCACTTGTACCCACGTGGTAAACACACAAGTGATAATCTTCAAAAAACAAACCAATGTGGATAGTCCCTGAGGGACAGGCAGGCAGGGTGTTCTCTGGCCTCCACACACTGCACAGTTTGCTGTTGTATTCTTTATGCAGTCTTCCCACAAGTAAGGTTTGGTTTTGTCTTAACAGTGACATTAAGGCCGAGGAGCTAGCTCAGTGGCTGAGTGTGTCACTAGCACGTGTTCAGGTCCTGAACTCGACCCCCGCCACCCCCCAGCATTACAAAATAAAGCAACAAAACCCACATTGCCTTAAAATTCCTCTTCATTAGCTAGGAGGTGGCAGCCCACATATAATCCCAGCACTCAGGAGGCAGAGACAGGTGAATCTCTGAGTTCAAGCCCAGCCTGGTCTACAAAATGTGTTCCAGGACAGTTACACAGAGAAATCCTGTCTTGAAAAAGAAAAAACGAACAAACAAAAAATTTCTCTTCATTGTTGAATCTTTTTGGTATCCCCTAAATTTAGCACGTTGGACAAGTGTTTCACTAGGCTTTCCCTAGTTCCTTTTCTGCCACAAGGCCACAGGGATTTAATTACAAACAATAGAGAACTTGAGACATAGCTTGTGACAACCACCGTCCCCGTCCCCCCCAACCCCCCCATCCTCCAGGCTGGTGTAAACACTGTTGCAGCAAACACAGATGGCTGTTGCTAACAGCTGAGAGAACACAGGCCTGGGGAGAGGGCTGTGATGTGGTATGAAGCAAACCGACCTTCTAAAGGGGGGCGGGGGTGGGAGAAGTGCAGAGCAACTAGGGCGGAGAACAGGACGCAAAAGTGAACATCAGGTCAGGTGGAGCAGCCCTCCTGTGAAATGAGAAGGTGAAACAGGCCTGGTAGACCTGCCTAAGAACCTGTCCAGGCCCAGGCCTGTGTGAGCTGGGTTCCTAGGGCTGTCCGGCAGAGGGCCCTGGCACCAGTGACTGGCTGAGGCTGCCTGGGGTGTGGGTGCTGGATAGAACCCAGGCAAGGAGCTTGCCAGATGGGCTGTTCTCCAGCAATAACAGGCCTGGCTGTGGCTATCTGCATAGATGGCCAGGTCCCAGTGGGCGTGAGGGAGTGAGGAAGAGAACCAGCCTTCCTCAGTCTGGCCAAGACCCTCACCACTTCCCTCCTTTCCTGTCACTTCCAGCCCCCTTTGTACACATGAACAGGCCACTGGCCCCCAGCCTGGCCATGCCTAGTGAATCTACTGCTACAGGACCCGAGCTGGGAAAGGATAGCCGGTGGGAGGCGCCAGGGGAGGGGGGAGGCAGGGGAGAGACAGAGACCAGACAAACACAGGGCAGAAATCTGGGTTTGCGGACAGACATGAGGCTACTCTTAAGCCGTGGGATAGTGCCCAGAAAAATACCACCCGAGCTTGACTTCCTGCCTTGTTGGCTTAGTGCTACAGGGGAGATGTGTCATTTTTGGGAGCTGGAAGGCTGGATACACCCCACCAGAGTAGCTTGGGACAGCCTAAGTGGAGTCAGCCACCTCCTCAGGGCCCAGTCTTTCTCTAGGGAGAATGACCGCACCTTTTCCCTGTGATGTTTAGTACTGGTAATTGTTAATTAGTTAATGGTTTCTCTGGGGGACAGGCTCCTTGAGAAGGTAGGGTGAGGCAGGCAGCCTGGATGGTATGATCTCTCCTCAGGACCCTCCCCAGCCTCTGGGTCACCCTACAGTAGGGAGTGCAATTGTAGGGATAGTGAAAAAATCCTTTCCTTTTTGCTGCCATCAGAAAATAAGGAAGGTATCCTTGCTGGGGCCCCTAGAGGCACGTGATGGCCTACCCCACCCCACCCCCAAGCCATCGGAGGATTAGGATGATTTGAGACTCCGCAAGCTTCCAGTCCTAACGGTTATCATCTTGGATTGGGACAGTGAGATACCGGGCTAGGGCAAATGGATGTGCAGGATGTGAGGCTTTTCCTGGCTCCCCCTTCTCCGGTCTCCAGCTGTGTTTCAGTTTTCCTCGTGGCGTCAGGGCTGTCCCCTAAGCAAACAGCCTTCAAGGCAAAGTTGCTGGGGGTCGGGGGAATGCTTGTCTGTGAAGGCTGGAGAGAAAACAAAATACACCCCTGCGTCCAGGTTCCAGAACAATTAAGTCTGAGGTATCCCACCAGGGTAGGGGGCGGAAAGTCTTCTTTTAGGGAGAAGGAGGGGTGGAGAGGAAGAAGGCTGTCTTAGAAGGGCGCGTGTGAGGGGGTGCTAAAAGTAAAACGGTGGAGTGTGAGTGATGGCGTGGGCGGGGTTCGGTGAGGAATAACGGAACACCTGAGGTGGCGTGGGGGCGTCTGGGCCTGTGTGAACAGAGGGCTTGTCTGTGCAAGAGTCCCGCCGTGGAATGTGTAGGAGTTAGGAACACAGGCTCAGCGCAGAAATTAGGGGTGCCCAGTGTGGGACCGAGCCCTCTCCCAGGCTGGCGTGTCCTAGGGGTGCCCAGGGTGGGACCGTGCCCCCTCCCAGGCTCGCATGTATGGGTGACGGTTGGGAAGGGTCCGAAGATGTGCTCGCCACCGAAGCAAGCCGCCCAGGCGGGCCTAGGAGCACGGTCTTTGGGACCGGGAGTCCATAACTGCTGAGGGGGGTGGCGGGGAACCCGGGGGCGGGGCCAGGGCGGCGGCTGTCGCCGGAGGAGGTGGCCCGCACGGCCCGGGGCGGGCCCAGCAGAGGGCGGGTTTGAAAGCGCTCGGGCGGGCGCGGGAAGCGCGGGCCGAGCGCGCAGATTTCGGCGCGGGAGGTGTCCTTCTCCAGCAGGTGCTCGGAGGGCCCGGGTGGGGCGCGCCGGGGGCTCCGGGGCGCAGCGTGGCGTGTCCGGCCTGCCACGAGGGGAAGGGAGGCCTGGCCTGCCAGCTCCTCGGCCGCGACGGGGACTCGGGGTGCGGCCCCCACGCGGCGCAGCACGTGGCGCGCATGGGTCTGGCTCTGGGTTTGGGGGTGGTCCTTCTGTGGGGACCCGGGTGAAGCCTGCCTTCTCGACCTGAAAGCCACTGTCACCAAGCTGACCTCCTCAGAGGGTCGGCAAGTGAGCGCGGTTCAATGTGACCGACCGCTCCTGTTTGAAGCAGAGAGGGGCCGCGTTGCCTTCTGTCCCGAGGCAAGGAGGATAGGGATTCGGGTGTTCGTAGGAAGGCGGGGGTGCTGCTCCTTCACCGGCTAAACGCCTGTCGTTGGCCTCCCTTTCTCGGGCGCGTCCTCATTTACTTAACACGGAGAGTGAATGAGTGACAGGACGAGGACGCGCACACCCAGGCTCCCGGTGGAGGAAGGCTTATTCCACCCCTGCACCCCACCCCACTCCAGCCCTCTTTCCAACCTAGTGCCCCCTCTTCTTGATCACCCCCCTCCCATGTCCTGCCTGTGTGACCTTTGCATGCGATAATGTATGTGTCATGGGATGGCTGTGAGGTGCCTTGAACATGAAACTAATGTTATTTGGGGCCCCGAGAATGACCCGGATCGCCCAACTTGTTTTAACCCTTTAGTTGGAGCAGAATTCCCCTCCTCGAAGTCTACAGGGCTAGCTGGGGAGCCGTTTTAATTTCTCCTTCCCCACCCCAGAAGAAATCTACAATAATATATACATTGAGTATTCATGCTGGTTCCCTCACCCACTGTCTCTGCAGCTTTTGTCAAGTGCTGCAGCCTGTCTGAACCTCAGTTGGCCTTGTCTAGTAGAAGCTGTCTAGTACTAGCTTCTGGGCAGCTGGAAAAGGGTTGTCTGCATACTGCAACTAAAGAAAGACTGATGTAGCACGAGTTTCGTGGAGAAACAGATATGTGCGCGGTGTTGGGACCCTGGGACATGGAAGGGCTCAGATTGGTGGTTGCTTTCAGGGCACCACCTGCACAGGTCAAGGCATGGTTGAAATGACACCAGAATCCCCAAACTGCTTATCAGATCACTGAACAGGCAAAAACAAAGCACCTGAACTGTGAATGGAATTAGCTATGTGGGCAGGACCCAAGGTCTGTCCGTGGCTTTAACTGGTGCCCAGGAGTGGGGTGGGGATCGTGTGTGTGTGTGTGTGTGTGTGTGTGTGTGTGTGTGTGTGTGTGTGTGTGTGTAGGAATAAATACTTCTCCAAGCTCCAAGTCTAGGCCAGTTTTCTGAAGGAAGCGTGTACCCCTGTCCTGTCTGGCTTGAGGCTACACTCATTCTCCTGGTGTATGGGAGGGGTGGAGTGGCTGTGCTGAGGACTGTATGTGACGGGGGTCCCTTTCCAGTCAAATAGAGACCTGAGATCTCAGGCTTTCCTCAGCCCCCCAGCAGAGCCTTCTTGTCCTAGGAGAAAGTAGCAATACTGCTGCTTACCACTCTGTCCCTGTGCCTAGAACGGTGCCTGGCTGACACACAGAGACCTTCAGGAACTACTTCTTGGAACCATTGGAAGGAGCCTTCTGCCTCATCAGGAGGTGTGTGAGTTTGCTGCCTAGGACTGAGAAGACCTTTGGACAGTCTGAGGTTTACCAATAGAAGGGTAAAAGCTGTTGCAAGGCCACGGGTGATCAGCTGTGACTCTTTGTCTGGGTGGGCGGGGCTGCAAGTGCTAGCTGCACCTGAGAGCAGACCTGGCCACCTCATGCTTAGCTCCCCCGCTGAGTCTTCTGCTGTCTTATCTTGAAGCTACAGGGTGACTCTTTATCTCTCCCAGCTTTGCTAGTGCTTCCAGCTTCTGCAGCTACTTAGCTTGTGAGACTACGGAATGGGGCCCCTCGGAATGGGGCCCCTCGAGGCCTGAGGGATTCTCCCCTGACAAGCCTTTGCCACTTTTTCACTCTGGACCCTCACCCAGGACCCAGCTTTCTGCCTGAGCCTGAGCTAGGACTCCCTCCTGGGGACTACCCGGGTTCCTTTGGCTGCAGCCCTACTGCCCACTTTGAGTCTACGAATCCGGTGAGTGATGAGACATGAGACAGGAGCAGCCTGCCCTAGGCAAGAAGTAGCAGTCTGAGCGGGTCCATATGAGGGAGTGCCTTGTATATTCTGGTCCTGCTCCCCTGCTGCAGAACTGCTTAGCCTGCTGGTGCTGGGTGTCTGTTCTTTGTGAGTGGGCCCTGAGAGAGATGCTGAGGGGTGGCCAGAAGCTTGGGAATGAACACCCTGTTAGGGCCTGTATGCCACACTTCCCTTCAAGGCCACTGTCACAAAGGAGAAGAGGATAGTGGCCTGGGACTGGGAAAGGAACTGAGAGGGGATGGGGTGGCCCTGGGGTCAGGACTTGGGTCAAAAAAAGGAACATACATGCTAGGCTGTGGAAAAGGCTTATTCCCTCCCATCATTATGAAATATATTCTTGGAAAACTGGTCGAGGAATTCAGGACGCCCCTAGGCAGTGAGTGGTTGGAACGAAAAGCTTAGATACTGACAGCAGAATCTTGAGTCCTGGTTATTCTAGGGAACTGAATGGGAAGGTCCATCCATTGTGTCTGGTCTGTGTGTGTCCATGTGTCCCTTCCGTCCATCCGTTCCCCCCCTCCCAGCCTTGATTGGGTGGGATTGGGGGCCCTGGAGAGTGAGAAGGCAGACAGACTTACAGCAGGCCCTAGGGGACCTAAGTTCCTGAAGATCTGTTTGCTGTTTCACACTCTCCTTCCTTTCCCCTCTGCTCTGTGTCCTTCCCTTTGCCTCCGGGTCCTCTCTCTCAGTCCACTGTCATCACTGCCCCTGGCCTCCTTCATCTCTCTTCTGTCTTTGGCTCTCTTTCCCCGCCTCTCAATCATGCCTCCTCCTCTCCTGATCCCCACCCTTCGGTTTCCAAGCTTATAAACTGCGTCTGCTGTTGGATAAAAATAGCGGTGGCAGCGGCCAGGCCGGCAGCCAGGTGCAGTCCAATCAGGCAGAGACCACAGATCTGGCTTACTGGGGCCAAAGGCCAGGTGGGGCTGGGTTGAGTGGTCCTGAGCCTACAGAGGTTCATAAGGGGCCTTCCCTTGTCTGTGCTGTGTGCCTGGCCCTACCCCCAAGAGTCTGAGAAGGGCCTGGGGCAGTGTGGAAGCAGAGCCAGACAGGGCCTCAATATTCCTTTACCCCAGAAAAAGCCAGAGGGAGGGAGCTGCCAGCCAGGCACAACCGACAACACTGGAACCATGACAACCAGCCACCAGCCTCAGGACAGGTACTAGGGAGGAGGTGGGGAGGGGAGCTGGTCTGGGAATCTTAGGGAATGGGTGTCTAGGGTAGGGGTTGGGGTAGGTGCAATATTTGGACTTGAAGTTATCTCACTGCTAACTGCTCCCAGGCTGGTGATTCTGAGTCAGGTCTGCATCCGGGTGGGGTGGGGAACTTGCATACCTTGGCCAGGAGCTGGCTAGTGTGCCTGCAGGGCTAGGTGGGCAGCAGTCCCCTGCTGGATTGTGTCAGTGTTTCCACTGAGGCTCTGCAGCTAGACAGCAGCTGCTGGCTCCTCCCACCACCACTGTGGGGAGATACTTGGCTGCCTCCCTCATTCCAAAACACATCTGGAAGGACTGCCCTGTCCCTGGGGGTTGCCCTAGGGCCTCTTCCTCAGCCCACCCACCCTGCTCTTTGGCCTGACCCTTCTAGCCTCCTGTCTCTGGCCCCCTTGAACTTCCTCAAGCTGGTTAGGGCCGGGAATGTGTGTTACGAGGGAAGAGGCTCTTGAGTTCTCTAGAAGGGGCTAAGGCTTGTGAAAGTTGATGAAGCTGTGCTACCACTCCTTCCAAATGCCCACCTTGTCCTTTGGGTCTTTGGCCCCTCCCAGCTCCTCTTCCCACAATTTCCCCCCTATGCCAAAGGCTATGTAACTAGGCCCATTCTGACTGGTTAGCTTCATCTTTCTGAGTCCATTCCCCACCTGAAAAATCTGGTGTCCGCCTTCTGCAACTTTCCCAGGGGGCAGGTGGGGATTTTAAGTGTAGGTCCCAGTTTCCTGCCTCATTTACTTCCCAGGCTTCCTGGTGCCCCGGGCCAGCCCCTTAACATCCTGCCCATTTTATTACACTGCTGCCTGGATCCCTAGTCCCCCCTCTGCCCTCCTGTCCTGCATAGCCTTCCCTTGGAATTTTGCCTTCCTCTGGACCAAGCCTTGAGAATCTTGACCTCAAGGGGAAAGTTTGAAGCCTGTGGTGGTCATGGCTCAGACCTGCCCACTTGGGTTACTTCCTCTGGCATTCCTGCTTAAGGCTTGCAAAGAGCTAAGCTCCTGTTTCCCTGGCCAGACCTGTCTCACTGTGTCAAGCCTCCTCGCCACCATCTCTGAAGTACGAGGGCGTTGGCTAAGGGCAGGGACTGGGGTTGCTAAGCGTATAGGCAAGTACTATCCAGAGTCACTGGCTCTATGCTGTTGCGCTCAGGACCAGATGGCATCCATAGGCCTTAGTCTGCCTGTCCTGCCTTGCCCTGCCCTACCCTGGGTAGTTTGGCCTACAAAACTGGTTCTGTCTGCTGAGGGGGAAAAAGATATTATAGCTCCCTACTTCCCAGCCCCCTCAGGCACCCAGCTCATCTGTCCCACTGGGTCCAGAATGGTCTGGATGTTTCTTAACTTCAGAGTCCTTCAGGAACTCCTGAGTTCCTGCTTAGACTGCCTAATGACTTCCAGCCTATGTGGTGGGATGGGAGAGGCTTGTGTTCATTCTTTTATCTACCCACCAGCCCTTTAGCAAAGTTCCAAAACCATTGCTGAATCTGAGGGTCCCACTGCTTCCCAGCCCAAAGGCCTTCTGTCACCCATGTCATCCAGAACTGTGCTCTTCTCCTTTGACCCATCTAACATCCTGCACTATACCTTAGGAGCACACATCGCCATACGCCTTCATAGAAGGACACGTGTGCACATGGACACACAGAGCTAGGACAGCTGGGAAGACTGGGAGGGAGGAAGGGTGGGCTGGTAGGTTACTTTTGCCTTTTTCCTATCCAGGTATAAGGCAGTATGGCTCATCTTCTTCATGCTGGGCCTGGGGACATTGCTCCCCTGGAATTTTTTCATGACAGCAACTCAGGTGAGGCTGGGACCGGGGGAGGCACTAGGTTCTAGAGGACATGTCCCCTAGGCTTTCAAGGCCTGACTCTGTGCCTCTGGGCACAGGGGAGCAGGTTCCAGCACTCAACCTCTGAAAATCCCACAGTATTTCACAAACCGCCTGGACCTGTACCAGAATGTGTCCTCAGCCACTGACAAACCAAGCAAGGACACCGAGGCCTTGCCTGCCCCCACAGTGACCTTGCCAGAGCGAAGTCCTCTCAGTGCCATCTTCAGCAATGTCATGACTTTGTGTGCCATGTTGCCCCTGCTGCTCTTCACCTGCCTCAACTCTTTTCTGCATCAGAGGTGAGCCTTCCCACCCAGGCTGCCCCAGGCTGCCCCCCCTTCCACTCAGGCCCTTCCTGACCCTCCCCCCACACACACACAGGATCTCTCAGTCTGTTCGGATCCTGGGCAGCCTGGTGGCCATCCTGCTGGTGTTCCTCATCACTGCCATCTTGGTGAAAGTGGAGGTGGATGCCCTGACTTTCTTCATCATCACCATGATCAAGATCGTGCTCATTAACTGTAATTGGGGGACAGGGTGTGGGGAGCTCTGGGCCCGGGTTGGGAGTTGGGGCAGAGATAAGGGCAGTTCGGGTTAAGGCTCCCTGGGAGCTGCTTGTCCTTGCTGACATGCTGTCTACACTGTTCCACAGCATTTGGTGCCGTTTTGCAAGCCAGCCTCTTTGGTCTGGCTGGCGTCCTGCCTGCCAACTACACAGCCCCCATCATGAGTGGCCAGGGCCTGGCTGGCTTCTTCACCTCTGTGGCCATGATCTGTGCCATTGCCAGTGAGTCCTACTGCCCCACTTGCTGGTTGTGGGGAGGCAGGACAGGGTGATTTAGAGTGGTGGAGTATGTCTGATCTTGTCCACTGTCTGCCCCAGGTGGCTCCAAGCTGTCAGAAAGTGCCTTTGGCTATTTTATCACAGCCTGTGTATTTGTCATCTTGGCCATAGTGTGTTACCTGGCTCTGCCTCGGCTGGTGAGCAAATGGAGGAAGTTGGCTTTGGGGATGAGGGAGGGCCCAGGGTTTCAAAGCAGGGGTGTCCTGAAATTGAAACATGGCAAATTGGGGTTCTGGAGATGCCCCTGACACTACTTCTTTCCCCATCTCCCTTGCTGAACAGGAATTCTATCGGTATTACCTACAGCTGAACCTTGAGGGGCCCTCTGACCAGGAGACCAAGTTGGATCTTATCAGTAAAGGTCTTAACTACTAAAGGAAGTCTGGGGGGAGCAGGTGTGGGTACGTTGTATTAACTGGCAGCTATGAGCCAAAGGAGGACAGTGACCACGAGGAAGGTGGGGTAACATAGGACTAAGAGCTGGCAAAGACACATGGAGACCTTAGGGGACTTAGAATTTTGCCGAGTTGGTTAGTTTGCTCAAAGCCCTGAGTTGATTCCTGCTCTGGCCAAGGTGGTACACATGTAACCTCCACATTTGAGAAGTAGAGGCAGGAGAATCAGAAATTCAAGGTCATCCTTGGCTATACAGTGAGTTCAAGGCCAGCTGGAACTACATAAAACCTTGTCTCAATAAGGAATATAGGAGAACTTGGATTACCCTGAATGTCTTGGGCATTTGTACAGAGGTAGCAGTTTCAGAGGGAACAGAGAGTAACAAGAGCTCCTGGGGGAAGGGTAGCTCCCAGGGGCTTGAATCGAGGGCATTTAGGTCCTTGGGTGTCAGGGTATAACCGTGGACCAGCCAGTTAAGGAAGGTGTCCACCTCTAGCTCAATTTTCCAATTGCTTTGTCCTCCTGAAAACTTACAGATCCTTCTCTAACCTCTCACCCAGCAGGAGAGGAACCAAGAGGAGGAAGAGAGGAATCCGGGGTACCAGCTCGCAGCTCTCCACCCAGCAGCAAAAACCACTCTATCAAGGCTATACTTAAGAATGTATGTGGGGCTGGGGTGTGCTGCCCCCTTTCTGACCTAAGATGGAGCTTTCTTCTGTCTTCCTTCCTGTGAATGCTCTGTGTGTGTGTGTGTGTGTGTGTGTGTGTGTGTGTGTGTGTGTGTGTGTGTGTGTGTGTGTAGAATTCTTTGATCTTTTTGGGGGGGATTCAAAACGGTTTCACTGTGTAGCCCTGGCTGTCATGGAACTCACTCTGTAGCAGACTAGGCTGGCCTTGAACTCAGATCCACCTGCCCTTGACTCCCAAGTGCTGGGATTAAAGGCCTCCACTGTCTGGCTTTTTGGTCTTTTGTACCTAGTCACCATGACAACTAGAAACCTGGATGGAATCTCTTTTCTCTCTCTCCAGATCTCAGTCCTGGCTTTGTCCGTCTGCTTCATTTTCACTGTCACCATTGGGTTGTTCCCTGCTGTGACTACTGAGGTTGAATCCAGCATTGCCGGCACCAGTGCCTGGAGTAAGGGCTCCAGCTTCCGGGACAGATTCAGCCAGTGTCTAGAGTGGGACCAGGGGTGGAGCATGGGCAGCCTGGGGACCCTTCTGCCCAGATGGATCTTCATGGGCCTATTTGCCCTGCCATTGGCTGGAAACATCTCTTTGTTGTAGAGTGAGGAGGCCGAGGCCCAGAGAGGGCCAGGTATTGTATCTAAGTCTCTCTTTTCCTCTTCCAGAGAGCTACTACTTCATTCCTGTGGCTTGTTTCTTAAATTTCAATGTCTTTGACTGGCTAGGCCGGAGTCTCACAGCTATTTGCATGTGGGTGAGTAGAATATGGGCTGTGGGGCGTGTAGACTCAAAGTGTCCAACTGAGGCCAGGAGGGACCCCCAGAAAGTATAATGGTGGGTAGTGCTGGGAGTTTGGCTCTCTGGTTTGGCTTGCCTAATGTCCATGACCCCTGGGTTCCATCTGTAACCCTGTAGGAAGGGGAAAAAAATACAGTGGGAAGGGAACTGTCTCTTTCAAATCTATACATAACTTATGTTTAACTATGTATATAGTTCCTGTTTTTATTTTTAAATTTGTATTGTTACTTTTTTTTTTTTTTTTCTGGGACAGGCTCTCACTAGGTAACCCTAGTTGTCCTTGGACTTGCTATTGTAGATCAGGTTGTCCTCAAACATTCATCTGCCTTTGCTTCCCAAGGGCATGTGCCACCACGGTCCAGGTACCCAGTGTATGTGGGGTGTGTGCATGTGAGTGCAGGTGCCCACAGAGGCCAGAGAGGCCAACAGAGCCCCTGGAGCTGGAGTTACAGGAGGTTGTGAGCTGCTTGGTGTGGGTGCTGGGAATTGAACCTGGGTCTTCTGCAAGAGCAGTATTCACTCTTAACTGCTGAGCCATCTCTCCAGCCTACATGTACAGTTCTTAGGTGTGTAACTTGGCAGGGTCATGTATGTGCCTGCACATGTATCTACCCAGACCAAAATATGCATTCCAGTATTTAGGACTGGGGGTGTTGCTTAGTAGATAAGACTGCTTGCCTCGAATACTTCATGAACCCCTGAGTTTGACCCAGAACAGCTCATATGTCAACTATGGTAGTGCATACCTGAAATCCCAGCACTTGGGAGCTAGAAACAGGAGGATCAGAAGTTCCAGGTCAATCTTGGCTACACAGTGAACTTGAGGCCAGCCTGGGATAAGTGAGAATTTGTCTGGAAGGAAGGAAGGAAGGAAGGAAGGAAGGAAGGAAGGAAGGAAGGAAGAAAAAAATCAGTATCCCATAGGCTCCACTGTACCTCTGGCAATTAGCATTCCCCAAAGTTAACCAGGCCTTGAGGTTTTATCCAAGTCCCTGGGGCCCCTGAGTAGACAGTGGGTATTGATATGGGCTGGGCCATTGCCTGTTCCTTGCAGCCTGGTAAGGATAGCCTCTGGTTGCCAGTTTTGGTGGTCTCCAGGATCGTGTTTATTCCCCTGCTTTTGCTATGCAAAGTGAAACATCGCTACTACTTGCGTTCCATCTTTACCCACGACGCCTGGTTCATCATCTTCATGGCTGCCTTTGCCTTCTCCAACGGCTACCTTGCCAGCCTCTGCATGTGCTTCGGGCCCAAGTGAGTGGGGCCAGGAGGGAATTTGGTGGCATCAGGAGGGATTAATTTAATTAAGAGTTCCAGGATGTTCCCCAGTAGAGGGAAATGGCAGTAAGAGAGTCCTTCATCTCAAAGCTGCAAGGAGCTGGTTGTGGCAAAATGCCTGGCTTGGGGTCGTGGTGGGCAGTGATGGGCAGTGTAGGTAACGGCTTCAAGTGTGCTCATGCTGAGTTGTGTTGTGGGAGACAGGGCAGAGGTTGCCCGAGACACGTTTCCACAAGCAGTGTGCCGTTTCCACAAGCAGTGTGCCGGGATTGGGAGTTTAGGATTTTATGCGTGGGGGATGGGGCTGAGCTGGGTTGGGCTCTCCTAAAATCTCCCTGCCTTCCTTTTAGGAAAGTCAAGCCAGCTGAGGCGGAGACAGCGGGAAACATCATGTCTTTCTTTCTTTGTCTGGGCCTGGCTCTGGGAGCTGTATTGTCCTTCCTGTTACGGGCACTTGGGTGACCATGTAGGGACAGACAGACTGCACTGCCTGCCCGCTTCCTGCTCGTTTTCATCCCTGCCTGGGATGAGTGGGGTCCAGAGGTTTGCTCTTCTGGCTGACCTTGGCTTTCTTCTGGCCTGTGCTGGGCCCCAGGGAGGGAGCCTCTTCGGATGGACTTGGGATTGAGGGATCAGAATGGCAAGGAGGCACATTCTCTCATGGAAAGCTCTGACTGTCCCTGCTTAAAGCAAGTACACGGCGCTCCTAGGCTGAGAGAGCTCCAGAAGAGCCATCTATCTGCTTCTCACAAGGATGGGGTGGGGGTGGGGGGCTGACTGGTGTATCATGTGATCTGTTGATGTTCCTTCTCCTTCCTTCTATGCCTGTTCTCCTTGTCCCCGTTCCTTGTCATTTTACTGCCTTTTTATACTGACAGAAACCAGGTGCCTTCAGAGGCTCTCGGATTAAATAAACTTTTGGCTTTTTTGTTTTGTTTTGCTTTGCTTTCCTCCACAGTTCCCTGTGTCCTCCCGAGGCTTAACCCCTTGGAGAGGAAGACTGGCAGCCTGAGTCTAGGACTTGAACATGACGCAAGGTTGGACCTGGGTATAGGGGAGGTGGAGTCTCTTTAGCCTCAGAGACTCCAGTGCCCCCAGACTGTGGCCCAGATCTAAAAAGTCCAAGTTTTTCTTCTCTTTTTTTTTTTTTTTTTTTTGACAAGAGGGTGACCTTGAACTGTTCCTCCTGCCTTACCTCAAGTGCTGGTACTGCAGGTGTGTACCATCATGTCCTGGATCTAGGGACTGAATCCAGGGCTCTGTGCACGCTAGGCACGCACTCTAACTGAGCTACACGCCAGCCCCTCCTTCTTACTTTCTTATCAGTGGAAGCAGCTTCAGGTCTCTGTCTTCACTGCTACCCTCCCCTCCTCCACAATGCTGTCCTCAGCCCCTGGAATGAACTCTGCCAAACCGGCCAATACCACCCCCAGCTTCTGGCTGTTCTCCCGCATCCCTGGGCAGGAAAAGGCTGAGGCCTGAGTTCTCCCTTACCTTGGCTCCAGGCCCTGACACCAAAGCCCAGGCTGCCAGACTTCCTGGAGAACAAGGGTCCTATGTGTCCTCATGTTGGGGTTGGACCTTCCCTTTTTCCAACCACACTGTGGTAGGAAGAAGGGTGGGTTTATGTGGGATGTGAGTGAGATCGTCTCAGTGGAGGGGACATTACCACGGCTACTCCAGCTCAGGATTGGCTGTGTGAGTGGAGATGAGAGACGAGTGCCCCAGCCCTGGGAGGTGTCTCTGGCTTTTCCCAGAAATGCAGGAGCTTTGGCCTCCTGGTCCAGAGTGTTTGCTGGTCTTTGACTACTGATGACTACAGGGTTGGCCCTACTTTTAGGACTTCCTTTTTCACAGAAACTTCATTTAAACCAGTGGTTCTCAACCTTCCTAATGCTAAGACCCTTTAATACAGTTCCTCATGTGGTGACCCCTAACCATAAAATTATTTTCATTGCTATTTCATAACTATCATTTTGCTGCTGTTAGGAATCATAATGTAAATGTGTGTGTTTTTCAGTGGTCTTAAGCAATCCCTGTAAAAGGGTTGTTTGATCTCTAAAGGGGTCTCAACCCACAGGCTGAGAACGGTTGATTTAAGTGAAGGCTTCAGGCCTCATTGGTAGTGGCTTTTCTTCTCCTTTGTTCGTCTTGGTTTGGTTTTTGAGACAGGGTATCTCTGTATAACTGGCTGCCCTGAAACTTTGTAGACCAAGCTGGCCTCAAATACAGATACCCACCTGCCTCTGCTGGCATTAAAGGCATGCGCTCCAGGCAGGGTTTCTCTATGTAGCCCTGACTGTCTTGGAACTTGTCCTGTAGACCAGGCTGGCCTCTAACAGAGATCTGCCTGCCTCCGCCTCCCTAGTGCTGTGATTAAAGGTTTGCGCCACCAACGCCCGGCTGTTTTCAGTTCTTAATAAGGTCAAGTTTGATAGTGTGTTGGGAGTTAAATGTATCGTTGTACTGGGCACTGAAGTCTATGATTATTTTGTCAAACTATGCCTGAGCCTCTCTTTGCTGTCTGGTTCAAACTGCCTATTCCCTGACTGTGACAAGCTGGTCTCTTCTGCTTTCCCTGAGCTCCACTGACTTCCTCTTGCCCGGAACTCGGAGAGGCCTATCAGCTTTCTTCAGCACTGGCAGTGCCCAGAGAACCTGTATTTCTTCCTACACCCTCTTCACCTGCTCCTGCAGGCTATCTCCTGAGTTTTCCTCCAACCCATCCCAGTGTGGCTTCGGGAAACTGGCCTAGGAGTGGAGGTCCCTGCTTTTCAGAAGAGTGTTCAGAATTCACCAAGATGGTTCTTGCTATGCATTCCTAGCTGGCCTGGTATGTTCCCATGGCTAGTCTCAAAATCATGGCAGTCCTGCTCTAGCCTCCCCAAGGGCTATGATTGTAGTCATAGCCTCACCACAGGGGACTTCTGTACAGCAGTTACAATGGGCTTCTCTCTGGAACATGCACCAACTTCTCCAAAGTATCCTGAAGAGAGAACCAGATTTCATTATGGATGGTTTTGAGCCACCGTGTGGGTGCTGGGAATTGAACTAAGGACCTCTGGAAGAACAGCCAGTGCTCTTAACCTCTGAACCATCTCTCCAGCCCTGTTGTTTGTTTTTTAGAGACAGGGTTGTTTATTTTGGAGACTTCGTAGACCAGGCTCACAGAGATTCTGTCTCTGCCTCCTGAGTGCTGGGACTCAAGGCAAGGGCCACCATTGCTCCCCAGGCTGTTTGTAATGTGACTTATCTCCTGTCATACTCTTCTTGAGGTTAGGGTTTGCATTTTTCTCGGGTTTGACTCTTTGAGCTGAGAGTGCTGCGCCTGGCTCCTACAGGCTCTCTGAAGATGTCCACTTCATTAACTCACGACCATGTGACATCTGTCACTTCTCACCATCTCATGCCCTGCCCAGCTATGTGGTGGCATTCATGTCCTTGCCCCCAGTACTGACCTGAAAGGACAGGGAGACATTTGTGATTCAGCGACTTTACTATTTTCTGTACCTGAATCAGTGTTGAGGAAAATAGCTGGCATATAATCTGATCCCCCAGTCTTCTGCTTGAGGAACTACAGTAATGGCGGCTGACCACATGCAGGCTGGGGGAGGGGGGTTAAGATCATCCTGAAACACTACTGCTAACTTCTGCTTTCTATGAGGGAGGGAGGGCTGAGCAAAGGACTGCCAGGTATCCTTCCTGCCACTGTGCTGGACACCACTTCCTGACATTTCTGTTCAAAGAAGTCTATTAAGCTTCTGTCCTTTCTTGGGTGGCTGCCGCTAACACAAATAATTTCTCTTTACTGTGTGGGCCAAGATGGTGTTGACTTCGGTGCGCCCCCTTGTGGTCATAGTCTACTGCCGTTGAGCCGGCCAGCCCGAGACTGCAGGGATCTGTTTGGTTTTTGCTGTTTATATGAGAAGACTGGTAAATTCTACCTTTTTTTTCAAAAACTAATTTAGCCAGTGGGGAGTGGCACACACCTTTAATCGCAGCACTCGGGAGGTGGAGGCAGGTGGGTCTCAGGGTTCGAGGCCAGCATGGTCTACAGAGAGCCAGAGCTACACAGAGAAACCTTGCATCAAAATCAACAACACAAAGCTGATTTAGGTACAGAAAGGAGGAAATGTGGAAACAGGGATAAAAGGGAGGTGGAGTAACAGGAGAACCCCAATTCTCACAAAAACTAAATTATTCTTAGGATTAAGTTGATAGCAATTCAAAATGGATGTGAGCTGAGAAGTGCAGTCACTAAAGAGAGCTTCGCTGTCTGGTCAGTGCAGACACAGGAACAGTGACTTCAGGAGGCTGGCCAGAAGATCTGGTGCCAAGGCCAGGCTGGCAGAGTCTGCAGGTCCCTAGGGACCATCTGGTTCCTAGGGTGAGGGTGGGCAGAGTCCTGGTCCCCTTTAACCCATCAGAGGCTCTGTCCTAGCCAGGCTCTGAGAGCCTAGCAGTCCACTGGGGCTCCCTGTATTTTCAAGGTGTGTCTATGCAGCCTCTACAGCTGTGGCAGTCCAAATAACCAGCCGCTTTCTGGATTCAGGCTGTGGGGAGTGCTAAGTGTAGGTCAGCAGGGCGCTGTGAAGGCCTTTTTCTGCCCAAGACAGCAGCAACCTCTTCCTTGGCTTTTTCTGAGGATGGGGCGGCCACGGCTTGAATTCAGATCCGTAGAGTGTCTGTCTGGGGCCCCAGGTGTTCAAACCTGAACAAGCTTCTCCTCCTCCGTGGTTCTGGTTCCCCTCACCAGGACATAACTGTATCAGTAAGGACTTGCCAAGGGAATTACAGCCATCTGTCCAGAGATGGTGCAGGGTAAGAAGGTAAGAGCCTTAGTAACCAGATGAGTCTACGCAACCTGGAGTGGTCTATCTAGGCTACTTGCTCCCCTCCCCCACACCTCCAGGCTCTGGAAAGCCTGAGAACCAAGCCTTACCTAGTTACTGGACTTCAAGTGTGTATTACTACGCAGTGTGTATAATATTACCTCTTGCTGTAGTCAGTCAGCGGCTAGGAATCAAGTCCGTGGAGGGCAGGATGTATGCTGGGGTCGGGGGAGGGGCTGCTGACGCTGAGAAAGGTAGGTGATGTCACAGGTCACTTAGTGGGAGCACCTTCCCCACTTGCTTGTGAACTCAGGCATTTGGGAAAGTCAGACTGTGGGACCTCCACTGCACCTTGTGTCAAGGTCACCTTGAACCAGGTACTTAGTGTCTCAGAGTCTCTGTAAACCAGGGAGGGTAACACCTGGAAAATCACTGAGCTGAGTGACAGCAATAGTTTGTCCCTCTGCCCAACACTTAGGTACACTCACTGTCTAACAGTCCTCCCAATAGCTACAGATTGGGACTATTTCCTGCTCTGCCTGTTTTACTGTAGAAAATGAAAGCAGACAGGTCAAAGAACAAGAAAAGATTCTGTAAACTGCAGCTTACTAAATCCTCTAAGCCCCTATCATCTACTCACCCTACACGCAGGCATGGCAGTTCTCAGAGAAAGGGACAAGAAGACAAGGCTCGTCCACTTTCTGGAACACTAGAAGCACCCATCCACATGCCCAAGGATCCCAAGCCTGGCACACTGAACTCAGTCAGCACACCAGGCGAGAGTTCAAGTGTCTCTGCCACCCAGGATCACTGTGGCAGCCCTCCCAGTCCCATATCTGAGTAGAGGCAGGCACAGAGCAGAGCGGATGGCTCAGAAATCCAGTCAGCTGTGACCTGTGTACTGAAAGGGGGTTAAGTGCCTGGGGCGGGACAGGTGGCAGGCAGAACCTTAAATAGGTCATGCATGTGGTGCCAGCTGGTCCCTACCCTGACCGGTCAGCTCCAGCATAAACTTCATTCATGGTACTGTTCACTGTCCCTTGAAGGGGTTGGGAGCACTGGAGGAGGTCAAGCTTGGGAGGACTTCTCAGTAGGAGAGGGGGCAGGTCTATGACTATTTTGGGCTGGCTAGTCACATACCTTAGGGACTTGGGTCCCTGGAATAGAGATGGGCGGTCATGGTGTGGTAATAGGTCAGGTTAATGAGGTTTCCATTTATATTTTGAGAATGGGCTAGGTTGCAAATGTCCCTTTTGTCACCATACCACCCTTAGCAATTCTGTTCTTGCCCATAACTGTCAGCTTGACGAGGCCTGGGTCTTCAAGCCAGACCGGATCTCTCCCACATAGTCCTCTGCCTGCTGGACAGCGGCTCTTGGTGCCCACAGTTGCCTCCCTCCAACCCAGGAGTTCCCACTCCACAAGCCCACAGGCTTTCACTATGTAGTTTAGTCTAGCTTGGAACTCACTACTGTAGCTTAGGGTATGACTTCACTGTTGTAGCTTAAGCTGGCCTGCAACTCACTATGTAGCCCAGGCTGGTTTGGAACTCTGATCTTCCAGCTTCCACTTCCTGGGTGCTGGGATTACAAGCATGTACCACCCCCAGCCTTCAGCCCTACCCTTTTGTCTCTTAGAAAGGTCTCAGCCTCTCTCTCTCTTGCTGGTGGACCTTCCTGCCTGTAACCTTGACCTCCAGGCTGGGTTTTGTGTGATCACTACCTCTCCTCCCTCTTTCCCCTTTTGTCCTCTGGTTCCTCCTTTTGCTATCTCTAGTTGAGACGGTGTCTTAGGAAGCCCAAACTTCCTTTGTAGGTAAGGCAGGCTTAACTAGCCTCAAGTTTACAAAGATCTGCCTGCTTCTGCCTCCCAGGTGCTGGTATTACAGATTTGTGCCAGCATACCTGGATTCATAGTCACTAATTTTAAAAAGTCTTCTAAATGTGTTGTTAGTTTTCTTGATTATGCCAGCAATCAAGTTTTTTTTTAAGTTTTTTGAGAAAGGATTTCTCTGTGTAGCCCTGGCTATCCTGGAAACTCACTCCATAGACCACACTCAAAAGATCTGCCTGTCTCAATCTCTCAAGTGCTGGGATTTAAGGTGTGCACCACTACTGCCTGGCTCAAGACACCCTCTCCCCCAAGACAGCCTTTCTGTAGCTTTGGAGCCTATCCTGGCACTCACTATGTAGACCAGGCTGGCCTCGAACTCACAGAGATCTGCCTGCCTCTGCCTCCCAAGTGCTGGGATTAAAGGTGTGTGCCACCATCCTCGACAACCGTGTTTTCTTTTTAATGAGCATATGTGTATACATGTATGTGTTCATGTAGGGGTGGTACACCTGTGTGGCCATGCATGCAGAGGCCAAAGGACAACCTGGGATGCGTCCTCAGGAAAATTGTCCACCTCCCATGACATAGCATCTCCCCATGGCCAGTAGCTCACCATTTAGGCTGGACTGACTAGCCAGAAAGCCCACAGGTCCTTTGTCTCTCCTTCACTGACTAAGCAGACCCCAGTTCTGCAGATTTCCTACACACTGCCTTTCTTGTTTTGTTTTTACTTTTTTGAGACAGTGTCACATAGCCCACACTGTCCTTAAAGTCACTATGTAGCTGACGGTGATCTTGAATTTTCGCCTGAGTGCTGACATTACAGGCTCTGTGCGACCATGCCAGCTTATGCAGTGCTGGGGTAGAACCCTAGGATATTGTGCATGCACTTGGCCTCCCTGACACACACACACACACACACACACACACACACACACACACACACACACACACACAAGATAGGGGCTTACGTAGCTAAGGTTAGCTTCAAACACTCTATATAGCTGAGGCTGACCTTGAAGATCTCATCCTCCTGCCTACCTGCTGGGATCACAAGCATGCATCCCCGTAACTAGCTATGTTGCATTTTAAAGACATACACATACATAGTATGTGTGGTGTTTTGCCTACATGTATGTAAGTTCACCAGGTACTAACCTGATGCCCACAGAGGCCAGAGACGTTGTCATCAGATACCCTGGAACTGGATTACAAACGGTTCTGAGCCCCATGTGAGTGGTAGGAATTGAACCCATGTCCTCTGAAAGAGCAGCTGGTGTTCTTAACCAGTGAGCTATTTCTCCAGCCCCATAGTATTATTTTTACTTTTCTTAATTATGTGTATGTGTTATGTGAGTATGTGTATGTGATATCAAAGGTGTCAGATTCCCTTGGAGCTGGAGTTATAGGGTTAGCATTAGTTATAGTTGTTAGTTACCTGATGTGGGTGCTGGGACTAAACTTTGAGTCCTTTGCAAGAGCAGTGTATGGTTTTAACCCCTGAGCCATCTCTCCACCTTCCTATTTGCTGTCTTGATTTAATAGACTTAACCAAATGACTAGTTCATTTTCTCAAGCTTATCTGAGAAATTTACAAATATTAAGACTCTCATTTGTTCACCTCATTCTATACGAGGTTAATTCCGGCTGGAGAGATGGCTCAGAGGTTAAGAGCACTGGCTGCTCTTCCATAAGTCCTGAGTTCGATTCCCAGCAACCACATGGTGGCTCACAACCATCTGCAATGAGATCTGGTGCCTTCTTCTGGCCTGTAGGCAAACATGCAGGCAGAACACTGTAAAGAGTCTCATTTGGGCCAGTCGGTGGTGGTGCATGCCTTTAATCCCAGTGCCTGGGAGGCAGAGGCAGGTGGATCTCTGTGAGTTCCAGGCCGGCCTGATCTACAGAGGGAGTTACAGGACAGGCTCCAAAACATACAGAGAAAACCTGTCTCGAAAACAAACAAACAACAACAACAAAAAAACAGACTCCAAAACTACACAAGAAACCATGTCTGGAAAAACAAACACACGGGGGCTGGAGAGATGGCTCAGAGGTTAAGAGCACTGACTGCTCTTCCAGGGGTGCCCGAGTTCAATTCCCAGCAATCACATGGTGGCTCACAACCATCTGTAATGAGATCTGGTGCCCTCTTCTGGCCAGCAGGCATACATGCAGACAGAACACTGTATACATAATAAATAAATCTTAAAAAAAAAACAGAGAGAGAGCAAATAAATACAGAGAAAGGATATGATTTGATTTTCTGGGTGTCAGATCCCCTGATGTGTGAGTGACAGGAATCTGTGAGCTCCAAACTGAGTTCCTCGGGAAGACTGGAGAGATGACACAGCAGGTAAAAGTGCTTGCTTGCTCCTGTGTTCGGTTCCCAGGACCGACCGTGGGTGATTGATACTACTTGTAACTCCAGCTTCATTGAGTCCAGTGATGCCAGTGGAGGGCACCAAGTGTCTCTGGAGCTGGACTTTTAAGTGGTTAGGAGCCACCCAACATGGTTCTGGAACTGAACTCACTTGGTTCTTTGCCTTTTGATTCTGTGGAAGAGCAGCAAGTAGTCTTGAGTGCCAAGTCATTTCCACATCCTGTGTCCTCCTGCCTCAGCTTCTGGAGTGCTGGGATAATGTCCAGTTTTTACACTCAATTGAGCGTTTATTTTATTTCTGAATTTTCAAGACAGACAGGGTTTCCCTGTCTAGCTCTGGCTGTCCTGGAACTTGTTCTATAAACCAGGCTGACCTTGAACTCAGAGATCTGCCTGTTTTTGCCTTCTGAGTCCTGGGGCTAAAGGTATGTGCCACCACCAGCTGGCTGAAACTTTATCTATAACCTAAAGTATGATTAATATTTATAAATGTTCCAACTATTTGGGGGGGGCGGTGGTGAACAGGATCTCACCACATAATCTTATAGACCTGGCTAGCTTGGAACTTGCTATGTAGACCAGACCGGCCTCAAATTCACAAA
Source organism: Cricetulus griseus (assembly GCF_003668045.3). NCBI lineage: Eukaryota > Metazoa > Chordata > Mammalia > Rodentia > Cricetidae > Cricetulus > Cricetulus griseus. The sequence goes on along the minus strand of NW_023276807.1, from coordinate 31,898,852 downwards.
GATCATCCTACTTCTGCCTCCTGAGTGTTGGGATTAAAGGTGTATGCCAGCATTCCCAGGCAAAGATGGCTCAACCATTAAGATGGGTTGCTACACAATCATCAGGACCACACTGGATGCCAGCACCCACGTAACCACCTGTGTAACTCCAGCTCCGAGGGATCCACTGCCTTTGTGCAGGGATAGATTTGAGTAGCTGCACGCACAGGTGTACATACAAGTACAAAACTTTCAGAAGGGCTGGGGCTTAAGCCCAGTGGTAGCCCTCTGGTTTAGCATTTGAGAGATACTCTGCTTTAGTCCCCAGGCCAGCAAATAAATACAGAGAAAGGATATGATTTGATTTTCTGGGTGTCAGATCCCCTGATGTGTGAGTGACAGGAATCTGTGAGCTCCAAACTGAGTTCCTCGGGAAGACTAACAAGCTCTATTAACTGCTGAATCATCTCTCCAGCCTGAGACTCCTTTGTACACACACACACACACACACACACACACACACACACACACACACACACGCCCTCCTTCTCCCCCCCCCTTTCACACACATACCAGACAGGCTACCTACTATGCAGTACAAGGATGACCATAGACTTTGATTTTTCTGAGTCTATCTAGCAAGTGCTGAGATTATAAGAATGAGCCACCATGACTGGTTCAGTCAGTGCTGGGAATCCAGCCTAGGTCTTCCTGCATGCCAGCCAAACACTCTCTACCAGCTGAGCTACATTCCAACCTTAAAATATTTCCATTTGGGGAGTTAGAGAGATGGCTCTGCAGTTAAGAGCACTTGCTCTTGCAGAAGATGGGGGTTTAATTCCCAGAGCCCAGGGTGTGGCTCACAAGTATCTGTAACTTCAGGTCTAGGGAAACAGTGCCCTCTTCTGGCCCCAAGGGGTACTGTGTAACATAGTGCACATAGGCAGGCAAAGCACCTATACACAAAAGAAGTAAAAAATAAATGAAAAAAATTAAAAAGCCACTCAAAACTTTATAGAAACTAAAATTCAGATCTCACATATCAAAATACCATCTTTAACTCAGACATGGTGGCATTTGCTTGTTCCAGCATTCTGGAAGCTGAAGTAGCCTAGACAACACTGAGAAACCAATCAGAGTGAAAGAAAAAGACAGGCAGCGAGAGTGAGGGCAAAGAGGAGTGGGAGGGGGATTGATTTTATATTTCTGATTTTTTTTATCTTGGCTCACTAACAATTGCAAAAATAAGTCTTTGCCTACAAGTCATAGGAAAACAAGCATGGGCCCGGCTGCAGCAGGTAGTGACCTGTTAATACCTGTTTTAGTTGGCCGCCTTCCAACAGCTTCTGAGGCCTGATCAAGAATAAACGCCATCATGGGAACAGTGGCAGTGGCAGCTGCTGCTTGGACCAACGGTCCTGGAGGCTTAGGGGGTTTAAGGATGTCTCTGATGGCCTTCCTCACTCAGGTTAGGATTCAGTAGGTACCTGCAGCTTTTATAACCTAGCCACTGCCTCAGGGCCACTTTGAGTTCTAACCAAACGGGCTCCTGAGCTATGGTTCCTTTCTAGGTCACTGGGAGTCTCCTGGCCTTTTCTCTTCTGGAAGCAGACCTCTGCACTAACCTGACTCCACAGGCCCTAAACCTGTCCCTCTCCCCAGGCCACCCTGGTTCATCCCAGGCCTGCTATGGGCCAGAGCCCCGCCCCTACCACATATACCACTTTGTATCCTCAGGCTAGGCTTTTAATGGGAATCTGGGACTGTCAGTTAGTGGAGGGAGGGTGGAGCTTCCCGACACAGACAAGTCTCCCAGGCTGCTTCCTCAGAGGGAAATGGAATTTTTAATTGTATTTGTGTTACATGCCAGGCAAGCATCCTACTACTGAGCTCTCTCTCCAGCCCTTCTTCCCTTCTTTTAAATTAGAAGTATTATTTTCTAGACAGGGTCTTACTATAATATCTGGCCTGTAGCCCAAGCTGGTCTCATGCTCACCTCCTAAGTGCTGGATTTAAGGCAGTCACCACCTCTGTTTTTCTTTTTTATTATTTTAGGGGGCTAGAGAAATGACTCAGCAGTTAAGAGTGCTTACCAATCCTCCATAGGCCCTGAGTTTGACTTCCAGCACCCAAATCTGGCTCCAGCTCCAAAGGCCTTTGGCTTCTCAGCATACCCACAACACTGTTTTTTTGTTTTTGTTTTTTTTTTTTTTTTGAAATTGGGTTTCTCTGTGTAGCCCTGACCATCCTGGAACTTGCTCTGTAGACCAAGCTGGCCTCCAACTCATAGATCCACCTGCTTCTGCCTCCCAAGGGCTGGGATTAAAAGCATGCACCACCACCATCCAGCACATTCTTTTTTTTTCCCAGACAGGGTTCTCTGTGTAGCCCTGGCTGTTCTGGAACTCACTCTGTACACCAGGCTGGCCTCAAACTCACAGAGATCCACCTGCCTCTGCTGGGATTAAAGGTGTGCATCACCACCATGGTCCAGCCTTTTTTTGAGACAGGGTTTCTCTGTATAGCTTTGAGCCTGTCCTGGAACTCGCTTTGTAGACCAGGCTGGCCTTGAACTCATAGACCTGCCTACCTCTGCCTTTCAGAGCGCTGGGATTAAAGGTGTGCAACACCACTACCCGGAACAATTTGGTTTTTTCCCAGAACAATTTTTTAAAGTGAATTTTTTCATCATTTTAAAACTTATTTTACGTTCAAATCAGTTTCCCTTCCCTTCTACTGCTCTCCGAGCCCCCCCCCAACACACACTGGTCTCACCTTGAGACAGGACCAACCTCCTCCCCCTGCATCAAGGCTGAACAAGGCATCCCACCATAGGGAGTAGGTTTCAAAGAGCCAGCTCATGCATCAGGGACAGGTCCTGGTCCCAACTGCTAGGGGCCTTTTCAAAGAAAATTTTAAAAATTAATTTTATTATTATGTGTGTGGGTGGGTGCATGCCATGGCACACTGAAGGCCAGATGACAACTTTGTGAAGTCAATTCTCTCCTTATGTGGGTTCTGGGACTCAGATCATCCCATTTACACCGCAAACACCTTTACTTACTGAGAGATCTCACCTTAAAAAAAATAATTTATTGGGAGCCAGGCAGTGGTGGTGCACACCTTTAAATGCAGCACTTGGGAGGCAGAGGCAGGCAGATCTCTGTGAGTTCGAGGCCAGCCTGTGCTACAGAGTGAGTGCCAGGTCAGGCTCCAAAGCTACACAGAGAAACCCTGTCTCAAAAAAAAACAAACGATAATAATAATAACAATAATAATAATTTGTTAGGGGTGGGAGAAATGGCTCAGTGGTTAAGGAGCACTGGCTGCTTTTTCAGAGGTTCTGGGCTCAATTCTCAGCACCCACATGGCAGCTCATAAATGTCTTATAACTCCTTTCTAGGGGATCTGGATCCCTCACATGAACATACCTGCAAGGAAAACACCAGTGCACATAAAATTAAAATAAATTATTAAAAAATAACATTTTTAAATTGTGTATGTGTGGTGTGTGTGTGTGTGTGTGAGTAGTATGTGGTATATGTGTGTGTGTGTATGAGTGGTATGTGGTGTGTATGTGTGTGTGTGTGTGTGTGTGTGTGTGTGGCAGGGTGTGTGTGCAGTTGAGTTCAGGTACCTGTGGAGTCAGATGCTTTGGATCCCCTGGAGCTGGAGTTACAGGTGGTCAAGCGCTGGGATGCTAGGAATGGAACTTGGGTTCTATGGAAGAGCAGCCAGTGCTCTTAACTGCTGAGCCATCTCTCCAGCCCACAGGCCACTTTTTTTTTTTTTTTTTTTTTTTTTTTTGGTTTTTCGAGACAGGGTTTCTCTGTGTAGCCCTGGCTATCCTGGAAACTCACTCCATAGACGACAAGATCCGCCTGTCTCAACCATTCAAGTGCTGGGATTTAAGGTGTGTACCACTACTGCCTGGCTCAAGACCCCCCCCCACACACACATACAGCCTTTCTGTAGCTTTGGAGCCTATCTCGCTCTGTAGACCAAGCAGGCCTCGAACTCACAGAGACCCTCCTGCCTCTGCCTCTCCAGTGCTGGGACTGAAGGTGTGCGTCACCTTCATAGGCCACTTTTTACTTTTATTTTTTTATAATTTATTTTTATTTCATTTGCATTGGTATTTTGCCTGTGAAAGGGTGTCAGATCTTGGACTTACAGACAGGTGTGAGCTGCCATGTGGATGCTGGGAATTGAACCCTGGTACTCTGGAAGAACAGCCAGTGCTTACTTAACTGCTGAGCCATTTCTCTAGCCCCTCCAGGGCATTTAAAAGAGGCCAGCCAGGTCTACAAATTGAGTTCCTGCAAGGCTACATAGAAAGATACTATTTTGTTTGTTTGTTTGTTTTTGTAGACATGGTTTATCTGTGTGGCTTTGGAGCCTGGCCTGGAACTCAATCTGTAGACCAGACTGTGGCCTATGAACTCACAGAGATCTGCCTGCCTCTGCCTCTTTAGTGCTGGGATTAAAGCTGTGCACTACAACTACCGGGCAATAGAGATGTTATTTTCTGACATCCCCTGCCCCAAGGAAAAAAAAGAGTATTTATCATGTATATAAGATACTTGAGCCGGGCGTTGGTGATGGTGATGCACGTCTTTAATCCCAGCACTCGGGAGGCAGAGGCAGGCTGATCTCTGTGAGTTCGAGGTCAGCCTGGTCTCCAGAGCAAGTGCCAGGACAGGCTCCAAAGCTACACAGAGAAACCCTGTCTCGAAAAACAAAAAAAAAAAAAAAAAAAAAAAAAAAAAAAAAAACTTGAGCCAGGTGGTGGTGTGGTGCACACCTTTGATCTAAGCACTCAAGAGGCAGAAGCAGGTGAATCTCTGAGTTCAAGGCCAGCCTGGTCTACAGAGCAAGTTCCAGGATGCCAGGACTACAGAGAAAAACCCAGCCTCAAAAAACCCCCCAAATAAAAAAAGCACGTGTGTGTGTGGGGGGGGGGTACACTGGCACCTCTGTGCACACACAGAGGTCAGAGGACAATTTCAGGAGCAAGTTCTCTCCTTTCACCATGGGATCTGAGGATCAAATTCAGGTCTAGGCTATGAAGCCTGCAGGACAAGGACAAATGTTTTTAGCCACTGAGTCATCTTGTTCCCTAAGCAGCCCTCCTCCCCCTCGGTTTTTTGAGACAGAATCTGCTACATAACCCTTAACTGTTCTGTTACTGAGCAGCTCAGACTGACCTTGTAATTAAAGGCATCCTCCTGACTCTACCACCCTAATGCTGAGACAGACACGTGCCACCAGACCCAGCAAAGTAAAAGGAATCTTTAAGTTGGTGCAAAATGACTCCCCCCCTCTTTTTTTTTTTATTTAACTATTAATGCACCAGGTCTCACTCTTGGCCTATAACTTGAAATCCTCTTGCCTCGGCTGCCTCTGTGCTGGAATTACAGGTGTGTATCAACATGCCCAGTATACTTTTCCCGACTAAGAAAGTCCCAGGAAGCTGCTCAGGAGCTGACATTGCTGGGGACCAGCCAAAGGAAAGCTCATGCATAGGAGTGACTCTTGGTCTGCTTCAGACTTGGTCTGCTTCAGAGGCCATGCCTCTGTCCCCATTCCTCTTCCAACCTGAAAGGAGCCTGGGTTTAGGGACCCTGCTATTCATGGAACCCTTCGTTTTCCTGTTCATGAAATGTGTAGACTAGATTTTGCCCGTTTAGAGGTCAGGAAAGCTGTCGCTTAAGAGCTAGGGAACGCAGGGCCTGGTATGTGTTTACTCTGGAGCTGCATGTCCAGCTTCGAGAACACCTAGGCCCCTTTTATTGAGAGAGGGTATGGTGAGTCTTAAGTTCATAGTTTTAGATTTTGATTCAATGCAGCACACTGGGGTCTTTTTAGCAATCTCTATATTCACTGATTTTTCTACAGGCTTCTCTCCCGATACAATTGAGAGGATAAAGACAGCAGGGTCAGGTGAACTGAAGCGGACAGAGGCAAAGGAAAATGGGAAGGCAACCACTGCTAAACAATGAAAGCACATTGGGGAAGATGGGCTGCATGCACGCACTAGGAAGGAAGGTGTGGGCGGTGGCGTCGGAGACCTTGGCCAGAGCCGGCAAAGAAAGGAGAGGAACATTTACAGAGCACGGAGTGGCCATTCTCTCCTGGTGGGCTCATCAGCCCAACTCGCTTCCAGAGGCGGCCTTGGAAAATGGCAAGGCTAGACGGACAGGCGAGGCCTGGACAGACAGCCCAGTGGGAAGGCAGGGCGGAGGTACTAGCGCAATTTGGTTCTGGCACCTGGAACTGGGCCAACCCGTGACTAGCATCTTCACGCAGCTGCCTAGAGCTCCCGCTAATCTGATAAGATGGAGATCTCCCTCTCCCTAGGTCCAAAGAGCTGCAGGAGGCAAGAGTGCTAGAAAAAGGGAAACCAGCTTGAGAAGCAGCTTGCAGTGCTCGCAAAGGGAGGGCGCACGGCCCCGTGCGCCTTGTCCGTGGGCCACCTCGGAGGCTGGGGGGTGGGGAGTGTCCCACCCATCAGTGTGGGGTCCCCGGTCTGTTCACAGAAAGGTGTCCGCAGTCACTCACCCCCGCAGATCACGTGCCCTGCGACCGATCCAGGTCAGCCATCCCTCTCTCTGGGCGCCATCCCGCGTTCCACCCCCGCCCCCCCCCGCAGCAATGTGGGGCTCCCAGGGCCGGGGTCGTCTAACCATAGCGCACAGTAGGAGCATTGGGGGGGGGGACACAGTTCGGCATTAAGAGCCGGGCAGTAGGTAGCGCCTAGCCGAGCGGCTGCCCCCGCCGCAGCGGGGGGAGGTGGAGCCTCGGGGGGAGGGGTTGAGACCGCCGAGACAGCCCTAGAAACTGCTGGAAGAAATCGCAGTACCGCCGGCGTTGCTCCTTCCGCCGCGCGCCGCCAAAGAGTCCCTGGCAGCCCAGGCCCGCGCCCCTCCCGCCCGAGCAGCTGCTCGCCGCCTGCAGCTGCGGCCCCGTTCCGGAGGGTGGGCATCGGGACCCCCTCCAGCTGGACAGCGAATGTCCCACTGTCCTGCTCTCTCCATGTAGGGAACACTCTGGGAGGTGGGCTCAGAGAACGGCAGCCGAGTTAGCCATCTCGGTGCTCTTGCGAGTCGGGGGTGGAGGCGCCTGCCTCGAGGTTTCTGGGGGAGTCGGCGGGATATCCGCGCGTGGACACATCCCTAGCAGCATAAGCGCACCCCGTGGCCCTCATCTTGCCATGGCCTTGTCCTGGTCGTGCAGGAGAGGCCTCGGCTCGCCGCACAGGCCCCGGGTCGCCCCCCCTCCCGCCCCCAGTTGCTACCATGACGTCAAGGTGGGCGGGCGGCGGCAGGTGCGGGCGGCGGCCCCGCCCCCTGAGGCGGAGGGATCCAAGGGCGGGGCCGAGCTGTGCTTCGCCTTATATAGGGCGGTCGGGGGCGTCTGGGAGCTCTCTTGAGTCACCCCCGCGCACACTAACCTCCGCGTGCGAGTCGGTCGCGCTCCGAGCCCACCCGGCCCTGTACTACTACTCGGCTTTCCTGTCAAGGTAAGGCCGCGGCCTCCGGCCCTGCGGCTTCCCGGGGCTCGTTCCCCGGGCTCTCCCCCCCCATTCGCATCCGTCCTAGAAGGTCCCCGCCCAGCCGGGCGGCCTGTGGGCTGGTGTACCCCGAGCTGCTTGCGTCTGGCCCCGCGGGGTGGCTCGGCGAGGCTCCTTGGGGCCCCGGGTTGGGGCCCCGGCGCGTGAGGTGGGGGCGCGGCCCAGCTGTGTGCAAGGCAGCCGCACGTGGTAGGCGCCGACCTGGGACGCTGCCATGTTTGCCCTCCACTTCCGGGCGCAGCTGCAGGGTCCGAAGGGGCCGCGCGGTGGCGGGCTCCGCGGCGTGACTCAGCACGGCCCTGTGAGGCTGGCCTGGCCGCCTCCTTTGGACGCCTTTCCCAACGTGGTTGGGGTTCTTGGGCGTGGGGGTCGTCCACGGGGTGGCAGGGACGCTTGAGCGCACTGCCATTTGCCTTTCCAGATCTTTCCTGCGCTCCGGGGAAGGAGGAGGAGGAACCCGGAGGGGGCTGGCACGGGAAGATCCATTGGTCCCTCCCCTACCCCTCCCCTACTCCTCCCCGCCCTGGAGCTCAGATTGTTCTGGAAGCTCCTGGTGCCCCGCCCCAGTGCCCGGATGCTGGGGCAGTGGGAGGGTTGCGGTGGCGCCCCCTCCCCGATGGCTGCCGCCGACGCGTGTCCGGCAGTGACGAGGGTCGCTGGAAGGCTCGGGCCACCATTTTACTTGTGTTCAGGGCTATGCAAGTCTGCGCAGTGAGAGAGGTCATGGTGGAGCTTTTACCTCTTTGTCCTGGTTTAATTGCTCCTTGAGTGCCTCCATGACTGCAGCCTCGGGTTCCCTGCTCCTGCTAGGATGGAGCGGCACATAGAAATGGCTGCTGTTTCTGTTAGTTTCTTTTTTGCCCAAATAAAGTTGTAAAGGGTTTCCTGTATATGTTCACCGGGTAGCTAACGAATTATCATTTCTTGAATTTTAACAAGGTATGTTGTCGGGTTGAGCCTGTTTGAGCTGTAGTATACCGTTTTGGCTGCGTTTGTTTGAAGAACCATCCATCCTTTGAGTTTTTTCCGTTTTCGGTTTACCAGCTTACTGTAGCTTTTCAAGGTCTTTTTAAAAATGGCGGTTCTCATCCCTTGGGAATGGATACTACTCAGCTTAAAGCATTTTGAATTGGAGTTTAAAGTGCATCCATCGTTTTAGTAATTAATGTGTAATGCTTTCTTAGATGCCTGAGGAGGTGCACCATGGCGAGGAAGAGGTGGAGACCTTTGCCTTCCAGGCAGAAATCGCCCAGCTCATGTCCTTGATCATAAATACTTTCTACTCAAACAAGGAGATTTTCCTTCGAGAATTGATCTCCAATGCTTCTGATGTGAGTATCACAGCTTCATAGAAGCCCAGTGAGGGATTGAGAGGAGTCTGCCGTGGGTTGAGAGCCAAGACAATGTTTGCAGAAATGGAATAATGTGGCTGTGTGTTTATTTACAGGCCTTGGACAAGATTCGCTATGAGAGCCTGACAGACCCTTCCAAATTGGACAGCGGCAAAGAGCTGAAGATTGACATCATCCCCAACCCTCAGGAGCGCACGCTGACTTTGGTGGACACGGGCATTGGCATGACCAAAGCTGATCTCATAAATAACTTGGGAACCATTGCTAAGTCTGGCACAAAGGCTTTCATGGAGGCTCTCCAGGTGTGTGGCCCTATATCCACAACATTCTCAATACTGCTTTTGACTTGTTAATTTTTCAGTACTTGTTTTCACTAGTGATATGGTAGGCTTTTAACCTATGGAGATCAGAGGATTACTGGCCAGTAGGTCCCAGGGATTGAACTACTTGATAGTTACACTTGAGTTCAGCAAGCACTTGTGCAGAACCATTTTACTTACCTCTTAACTTTTAAAATCCTTTGGCAGGCTGGTGCAGACATATCCATGATTGGGCAGTTTGGTGTTGGATTCTACTCTGCCTATCTCGTGGCAGAGAAAGTGGTTGTGATCACAAAGCACAATGATGACGAGCAGTATGCTTGGGAGTCCTCTGCTGGTGGATCCTTCACAGTGCGTGCAGACCATGGTAAGCTGCCTGTCCTCGTTTGGATGCTTGGTAGAATTCTCTGGAGGATAGAAAGTCCAAAGTCTTGATCATGCACTGTTTAATCTCAGCACTTTGGAGGCAGAGGCAGATGGATCTCTTGTTTTAGGACAGCCTGGGCTACATAGAAGCCCTGTGTCAAAATGGGGAGCAGGGGGTTGAGTATTTTGGTTGTAGTTTTTTTGTTTGTTTTTTTTTTCTTCATTGTGGTTTTTTGAGACAGGGTTTTTCCTGTGGCTTTGGAGGCTGTCCTGGAACTAGCTCTTGTAGACCAGGCTGGTCTTGAACTCAGAGATCCTCCTGCCAGGATTAAAGGCGTGCACCACCCCACCGCCCAGCTTAGTTGTAGTTTTCTATGTCTTGATTCTATCATTCACTTTTTTATAGGTGAGCCCATTGGCCGGGGTACCAAAGTCATCCTTCATCTCAAAGAAGACCAGACAGAGTACTTAGAGGAGAGGAGGGTCAAGGAAGTGGTGAAGAAACACTCGCAGTTCATAGGCTATCCCATCACCCTCTATGTGAGTATGGACTTGGCAGTATTTGAGCAGTCTTTGCTGGTGATAAGTTCTCCACAACTCATTATCCAATTTGGTAATTTAGTTGGAGAAGGAACGAGAGAAGGAGATCAGTGATGATGAGGCAGAAGAAGAGAAGGGTGAGAAAGAGGAAGAAGATAAGGATGATGAGGAAAAGCCAAAGATTGAAGATGTGGGATCAGATGAGGAAGATGACAGTGGCAAAGATAAGAAAAAGAAAACAAAGAAGATTAAGGAAAAATACATTGATCAGGAAGAGTTGAATAAGACTAAGCCCATTTGGACCAGAAACCCTGATGACATCACTCAAGAAGAATATGGTGAATTCTATAAGAGCCTCACCAATGATTGGGAGGACCACTTGGCAGTCAAGGTGAGAAACCTTACATGGTATGTTAATTGGAGGGGTACATAGAATGTGCTGGAGGTGGTACCAAGCAGCTTGTTCAACTGGACATCATGACTGTCTCTGGGAACTACTCAGGCCTTGCTTGGCAGTGGTTTAATTCACTTTTTTACCTTCTGGTGGTGGCCATGACTGCCATGGAGGGATACTTTTTGCTACTAGTATTCTAGGTTTACTTAGTATTTGAGCTAGTTTCTCATCGTAGGGTTTTTGGGGTGTGGCATTTCAGTGATAGATCTCTGATACTGGGACTTGAGGTGATGTTGTCCTGAAATGTACTACTGGGTTTTTCAGCACTTCTCTGTAGAGGGTCAGTTGGAATTCAGAGCATTGCTCTTCATTCCTCGGCGAGCTCCCTTTGACCTTTTTGAGAACAAGAAGAAGAAGAACAATATCAAACTGTACGTCCGTCGTGTGTTCATCATGGACAGCTGTGATGAGCTGATCCCCGAGTACCTCAGTGAGTATACCTTCAGCATACAGCTGAGACTATCTTTAACCCAGATAATTACAGTCCTTGGCTTCCCAAACCTTCACTTGGCTGGGTGACTTAAATCTGATAACCAGACCAGGTCTGACCCACCTCACCTGTTCCTTGGCTCTGGTTGATTGTAGACTTTATCCGTGGCGTGGTGGACTCTGAGGACCTGCCCCTGAACATCTCTCGAGAAATGCTCCAACAGAGCAAGATCCTGAAAGTTATCCGTAAAAACATTGTGAAGAAGTGCCTTGAGCTCTTCTCTGAGCTGGCTGAAGACAAAGAGAACTATAAGAAATTCTACGAGGCCTTCTCCAAGAACTTAAAGGTATAGTGAGCAAGTGATTTTTCTTCTGATGACTTTGTGTTGAAAGTATTTTTTTCAGCTCATATTTGGACTTTTCTTTCCTACCCTTAAAGCTTGGAATCCATGAAGATTCCACTAACCGTCGGCGTCTCTCTGAGCTGCTGCGCTATCATACCTCTCAGTCTGGAGATGAGATGACTTCCCTGTCAGAATATGTGTCCCGCATGAAGGAGACACAGAAGTCCATCTATTACATCACTGGTATGTTGGAGGGAGCTTGGGTCTGAGCACAAAGCTGCCTTGAAGGTGTGGGATTGGGGAAGACAGGACATGTTGCAGTTATAAAGGCCTTTGGTCACTGAGTCTTTAATCCTATAGGTGAGAGCAAAGAGCAGGTAGCCAACTCTGCCTTTGTGGAGCGTGTGCGGAAGCGAGGCTTTGAAGTGGTGTACATGACTGAGCCTATTGATGAGTACTGCGTGCAACAGCTCAAGGAGTTTGATGGAAAGAGTCTGGTCTCAGTGACTAAGGAAGGCCTGGAGCTGCCAGAAGATGAGGAAGAGAAGAAGAAAATGGAGGAGAGCAAGGCAAAATTTGAGAATCTCTGCAAGCTCATGAAGGAGATCTTGGATAAGAAGGTTGAGAAGGTAAGTTTGTTGGAAGTTTGTCCTCTAGAAATGTTATGCTGTTGTACAGTTAGTGTGGGGCCCTTCCCCCAGCAATACTGTATCTGTTGGTGAAGTAAGAACTTTTTTTCATATAACAGTGATTACACCATCTAAATCATACATGCAAGAAAAGGCCTTGTTGTGTGTTTCCCTGACCCTAACCCAGCATCCAGAGTAGCAGCTGAAGTTTTGTCATTCCACAAAGAACTTTTTATGTGGCTCCACATGGAGTGTGTGTCAGGACAGCCAAGGCTACATCTTGTGACTGACCATTTGGTTGTCCACAGGTGACCATCTCCAATAGGCTAGTGTCTTCACCCTGCTGCATTGTGACAAGCACCTATGGCTGGACAGCCAACATGGAGCGGATCATGAAGGCCCAGGCACTCAGAGACAACTCTACCATGGGCTACATGATGGCCAAAAAGCACCTAGAGATCAACCCTGACCACCCCATCGTGGAGACTCTGAGGCAGAAGGCTGAGGCAGATAAAAACGACAAAGCTGTCAAGGATCTGGTGGTGCTGCTGTTTGAGACTGCTCTGCTCTCCTCTGGTTTCTCACTTGAGGATCCCCAAACCCACTCCAACCGCATCTACCGCATGATCAAACTAGGCCTGGGTGAGTCAGCCTTGTGAGCCACATAGGTGGCAAGTTGTTGGACTGGCTGGATCCCCGCACAGACTTAGTACTACCATTTTGCTCAAGATTTATTTTTCTTTTTCTAGGTATCGATGAAGATGAGGTGACAGCAGAGGAGCCCAGTGCTGCTGTTCCTGATGAGATCCCCCCACTCGAGGGTGATGAGGATGCCTCCCGCATGGAAGAAGTAGATTAGAGATCCCCTGGGAAGACCATGTCCTCTGTATAGTTTCCCTGAGCCCCACCCCCCATGCCTTGGCTGGCCCCAACCTACCTGGCTCTCTGTTCAAGCTAGAGGATCTCTTTATCCTGTCCTTGTGCCTTAAGGCAGGAAAGTCCCCTCCCACAGAATAGCAGGGTTGGGTATTGTGTATTGTGGTTTTGTTTGTTTTATTTTGTTCTGAAATTAAAAGTATGTGAAAATAAAGAAAATGCAGTTTCATATAGTACTATTCTCCTTGTAAAGTACCACTCAGGATGGGAGGTAGTTCCCCTTTCAACCAACCAACACACGGCCAAGTCACTGCTGCAGTTTTAATCAAATAAGAGCAAAAGGTGACATTCCCAAGTAGCAAAACTTGAGCAAGGAACACAAAGGCCCCAAAGGGGCTGGGCAGGGCTTTGTTTGGCACAGCACCATTTTCACTAGTGTGCCCCCCTACCCCCCAACCACATTAGGACCTGTAAACTTTGTGCTGCTCTTGACCAGCTATGTCTGGCAGTCTTGCGGGTTGGGTGTTAAAGGAAAAACAAGCAAAGGCTAGGTGCTGGTTTACAGTTCTACCAGCTAAACCAAGGTCTCAGGTTGTGGGGAGGAGCTCTATCTGGATTATCTCCATAACTCAGACCCACAACTACCAAGTAAGTAGGTGGGGCTCTTAAGGCAAAAGAGGCTGCCTCCAGGGCTCCAATCCTCTGCTGTACACTGAGATGTTGAAAATAATTTTGCCCTTGAGTCAGCGCCTCTGATAAGCTACAGAAAACCAGAGTGAGGGTCCTTAGTCCTCATACCTTCTGCACTGGGGGCTCAGTTGGTACAACCTTCTTTCCCCGCTGCTTACGGCCCCGGGCATAGACTCTGAGTAGGAGGGCAGTGAAGACCACAGCCACTCCCAGTCCCCCCACCACAGTGACAGTGTGGCCATAGAGGAGGCAGGAGAGAAGGATGGCAATAGCCTGGCGGAGAGTCATGATGATGGTGAAGACAGCAGCTCCAAATTGTCCAATGGTATAGAAGATGAAGAGCTGGCCAAAGGCAGAGCAGATGGAGAGGAGGAGGGCATGAAGTGCAAACTCACTGTGCCGTCCCATAAAGCGGGCTCCCTCCAGGAGGGCCCCCTGCTCCAGTAGTGAGCCTACTGTGAAAAGACAGGAGAATAAATTGACCCCAAACATCATCTGCACTGATGACATCTTATAGGCAAACAGGGCATCCTGCCAGTTTGAGGTGAAGCTGTCAAAAGCAATGTAGCCTGCCAGTAGAATCAAGCCTGAGAGTGTGGTGGCTGGAGAGCTTCGGGGCTCTGGTCCACTAGACAGCAGAAACATGCTAACTCCAATGGAGATGAGGCCGGCAGTCAGGTATTCCCAGTGTTCATAGCTTCGTCTAGACACCAGCTTTCCCATCATCATGACAGGAATCACCTTGGAGGCCTTGGCCAGCACTTGGGTAGGGAAGCTGACAAATTTAAGCGCTTCGTATTGGCACCAGCTGCTAAGCACGTTAGACAGACTGGCAAAAGAGTACCGGTACATGGGTGCCCCATGACGGGGTTGTTTGCGTAGGACACAGTAGAGACCTGCCACGATCAGTGCCAGCACACGGTTCATTAGCACCAGGAACTGTGAGTCCATGAAGTGCTCGCCTGGTGATGTGGCGGTGGCCCCATAGCTGCCGGTCATCACTCTTTCCTGCAGTACACCCCAAGTCAGATAGGACACCTGGGAGGAGGAAGGGGGAAGAATGGTAATGGTAAACAAGAAAAGAAGGTGGAAGTCTCACTTTTCTCTCCTCCTTGGGATGATTGTATACGATGTAACAACACCATCCTTTCTGGTTCCTCTCTAGTAGAGGCTTCTTTCCTAAGATTTAATTCATCTTGTAGAGAATCACATGGAGTTGCAAACACAGTGACACCTGTTTTAGGATCACACCCTGTCCATCTTCTTAGCACAAGTTCATTAGAGCTGGCTCCATATACCATATAGTCTTATTTATTTTGAACCAATTCAAAATAAACTGGAATGTTTGGAAGCCTCAGAGAAGGCTGGCCACTTTCCCTTTGACATATATCTAAGTAGGTTGGCATCCACTCCAAACCATGGCCTGTGACAGCACCCTACTCACAAAGGCGGAATGGCTGCCTCAAGTTTTGTGTGTGTGTGGTCCTGGGGAATCGACTGTACTTGGTAGGCAACTACTCTACTAATGGGTTATATCCCTAGAGCCCCTCCCACAGTATTTTATTATTTTGAGACAGGGTCTTGCTATGCAGCTCTAGTTATACTAGAACTTGACATGTAAACCAAGATGATCTCCAACTCCAGAGATCCACCCACTCTGCCTCCTACATGCTGGGACAGACATACCTCAACACTTGGTTTATTTTATGTTTTAACAGAATCTCACACTAAATTGCTCAGGCAGGCCTTGGATTTTTTTCTTCTATTTTATTTTAGTTTTTATTTTTTGGCTTTTCAAGATAGGGTGTGTCTGTGTAGCTCTGGCTGTCCTGGGACTTGCTCTGGAGACCAGGCTGACCTCGAACTCAGAGAGATTCTCCAGCCTCCAGAGTGCTGGATTAAAGGCATGTGCCACCACTACCAGGCGCAGGCCTTGAATTTTCAATTCTTTTGCTTTAGTTTCCAAACAGGTGGGTTGACAGCTTGCGCCACCTTGCTTGGCTTTCCCAAAAATTTTGTAAGTGAGCTCATACATTAGACACAGTACACAGAGCAGTAAAAGAGCACAGAACAAAAATACAGAAAAGACAGGCCCTCTTCCACACTAGACATCATTACAGATTGTATGGTGAACTTTTGGGAAGGTGTTGAAGGAGGAAAGGATAAGAGGAAGAGAGTAGCATTTCCTTCAACACTTTCAGGGAGGGACTGTCCTCCAGGGACATAAACCATACCTAAATCAACAAACCTTTGGTATGGGCAGGACAACTTTGGCTTCCATTAAGTCCCTGGCTGTCTGTACCCAACCTGGGAAGAGAAGGGGAGCCTGTCTACTTACCTGGAGCCCCGAGGCACAGAAGATCAGCTTCAGGACCTGCCAAGAGGGACTACTGTCTGCTGTCTCTGTCCGGGGAGCCAGTGGAACCTCATCAGAGGCCTTGGGCTCATTGCCAAACACACAGGCCTTCACCAGGGGAAAGCAGAGACCCCTGCCTTTAGAAGACACACAAGGTCAAGCTCCACAACTTCTCTAGAGCAGCCAGCCCACACCCCCTCACCACCCCGTCTGACCCACTGGCTTCCCTCCCTTCCCAAGTAACGTTCAGCTTTGAGTATCTACCAACACCTGCAACCGTACCTCGCTCACGTCCCCACCCTTTGACCACATTACCTGTCTCCAGGTAGTTCTTCCGTCTTAAGTATTGCACCAGGAGGTAGCCAGGTACCATAAAACTGGCATAGCCAGCAACATTCAAGAAAAAGCGGAAGAACCACAGCTGTGTCCAGGACTGCGGAGGGGCTTCGGGGGACTCTCCACCTGCTCCCGAAGACGGGAGCGCGGCGAACACCACCACTGCCCACCACCTGCTGGGACAGCCAAAGCAGCGATTAGGGTTGCAGCTCTCCAGCCCTTTGCTGTCCGGAGGGGACTGTCCCAAGGAAGTACCCAGTGGCGTCCCCGCCCCCTCCGCCGCAGTCCAGCGGGACGGACAAAGAGCCTCTCTCTCTCCCTCTCTCTCTCTCTCGGGGGGTCCGATGCAGGCCAGGCAGAGCCTCCTCCCTGCCCGGGGGCGGCGCCGCCTGCCAGCCACATAGGTCGCCTCTGTTCCCTCCAGCGCGCGCGGGCAGCTCAGGCCACAGGCGCGTCCCCTCCCACTCCAGAGCGCCCGCCACAGCCCCGCAGCCCCTCCCGGAGACACTCCCGAAGCCCCCCGGGAACACAGGCCGCACGCTGCGCCCCCAATCCGCGCCGGCTCCTGACAGCGCCGCGCGGGTCTGCAGCGGGAAGACCCCACCCCGCCTCCCGAGCCCGGGGGTCTCGGTCACGTGGCCCCGGGGTCTCGGTCACGTGGGCCGTGGCTGCCCAAGCCCCCCCACCTGGCATCCATGGCCCAGCCGCGTGGGGCGGAGGGGGGACCGGGGCTTGCGAGTCCCCGGGCCGCACGCTCCCTCCGCTCCCTCCGCCGCCCGCTCCAGCAGCCAGCTAGCCAGCCTGCCAGCGGAAGTGCGCGCTCTTCCCGCCTCCTCCCGGCCTGAGCCCCTCCTCGGCGCCCCAACCACAGCGCCCCCGCGCGGCCCGGAGGCAGACCATCCCCGGTTCTCGCGGGGCACCCCAGTTGGGGCTCCCTCCCAATTCATGAGCCAGCTTGGTCACAGTCATCAACGCTTGCCTTTCCAGACACAGTGACGACTATTGCCACCTAGTGGACCGGACTTTTGAGTACCTGAGACCCAAGCACTTCCTAGTTTTCCCATTTTTTTTCTTTTTCTTGGTTTTTCCATTTCTAACTATGATGTCTCCTTCCTTTTTTGGCTGGGTCAGGGATCATCCCCCTAGTATCTGTGACCGTGACCTTCGAGACTCTGTATGACTTCGTGCATCCTCATTGTCCACTACTCACCGAACCCTGTAGAATCCTGCTGACCTGTTTTCAGTTCCTTTAACTTATGGAAGGCCTTCTTCCCCCAACGCTCTGCCCCTTTCTTTGCTCATCCTATATCACAACTTTCCTTTTTTCTTTTTCTCAAGACAGGATTTCTCTGTGTAGCCTTGGCTGTCCTGGAACTTGCTCTGTAGACCAGGCTGTCCTCAAACCACAGAGATCCGTGTGCCTCTGCCTCCTGAGCACTGGGATTAAAAGTGTGCACCACCACCAAGCTCTATGTCTCATTTTCTATGACACCCACCTGAAGCTTCCTTTGGCCACCCAGAGAATGATTCTCCACCTACTCCATTATCTTCCTTCCTGCTAGTTTTCCTCTTTCCAGCACCCATTGCAACTTATGACCATGTATTTAGTTGTTTATAATTTTAATAGCTGTCTCACTCACAGGATGCACTTGCTTAGAGTTTATAAATGCTAAGCATCAGAAACTATGTTGGTTTATTTCTTCTCGTTCTTCACGCCAGTCATGGGCCTGACCTAGCAGGGCCCTCAGTGTGTGGAATCTAAGGGGGAAAAAAAGTAGAGTTGCAGTTTTCTTGTGCTCAACGTCCCCAGGCTTCTTCAGGGGCATGCGTCTCCATATTCCTCCTCACTTTCCATCCCTGGGCATTTCCACATGAAGGAGATGTGTCTGTGCTGGCAGGAAATAGGCCTGAGAACTCATCCTCTTACCCTACCCAGCAAAGCCCTACCTACTCCCCTTGCTCAGGGGCCAGTTTCCTTCTCTCTCTGTTTACCTTGGGATCACAGGTCATGCCTGCCTATGCATACAACTGTAGAAGGGAAACTTTTGTTGTTGTTTTTGAAGACAGGGCTTCTCTGTAGCTTTGGAGCCTGACCTGGCACTCACTTTGTAGCCCAGGCTGGCCTCGAATTCACAGAGATCCACCTGCCTCTGCCTCCTGAGTGCTGGGATTAAAAGCATGGAGCCACCACCGACCTGCGGGGGAACATTTTTTTAAGTCTCTCTCTTCCATTTTAGTGTCATGTTACAAAATTATCCCTTCCCAAAGGCTCAGTTTGGAGCCTTATGTATGAAGTCTTTAGAAAAGTGTGTTTTCCCAGGCCCACAGACATCAGATTCATAATCCCAGCTACTCAGGAGGCTGAGACAGACGGATCCTAGTTCAAGGACTGTTTGGGCTACAGAATGAGTTCCAGGCTATCTCAGGCAACTCAGTGAGACCCTGTCACAAAATTAAAAGTAAAAAGAGGCTACATGATAGTAAGCTTGCCTGCCATTGGGAGGCTCTAGGTTCAACCCCCAGTCACAAGCACACTCAGGAGGGATTTTAGGTAAGACCCCTCAAGGTCCTGTTTGCTCATCCCTCTTTTTCCTGATGTTTGGCAATTTCTGCCCATGTCATCTTCAACAGAAGCAATCAGGCTTCACTCAGGATACCTGGGGCTTTGAGTGTCTTTCAAGACTCTCCATCCTGTCCACTTGGGAAGTTCTTCCTTCCGGACTGTCTCTTCCTCATTTGTAATCCTTCCTCTCATTTAGGACTACACTAGCCCCAGGCTCTGGCCTCAGCAGAGGGGCATGTTGCTTGGGCCCCAACTGCAGCAGCTGTGGCTCCAGCTTCCAGGTAGGAGAAGTAGGACCCCTGTTCTGGCTTCAGTCAGTACACAGCAGTGGCTTCCCAGAGATTTTCAGGTCATCAAAGGGCAAATAAGACAGGAGCTGAGAAAGACAAATGGAGAGAAACAGAGTTAAGGTCATGAGAAAGGACAGTAGGGACCTGGGAGGAACTCTTGTCAATACTGTCTTCCCAGATAGTGACTGTGACCTGGGCATGGCAGAGCCCCCAAAGTTTTAGGCAAGTGCTAAAATAAATCAAGCAGGATATCTGAGCTAGGAGTGGCTTAGAGCTAATCCAGTCCATAGGACTCTTCTTTGTTGATGGTGTGTGGGGGGGGATAAAGCATGAATTTTTTTTTAATTGGTTTTTCGAGACAGGGTTTCTCTGTGTAGCTTTGGAGTCTATCCTGGCACTCGCTCTGGAGACCAGGCTGGCCTCGAACTCACAGAGATCCGCCTGCCTCTGCCTCCCGAGTGCTGGGATTAAAGGCATGCACCACCAACGCCCGGCTGCATGAAATGTTTTGAACATTTTTATTTGTTTGTTTTTGAGACAGGGTTTCTCTGTAACAACCCTGGCTGTCCTGGAACTCACTTTGTACACCAGGCTGGCCTTGAACTCTTAGAGATCTGCCTGCCTTTGCCTCTCAAGTGCTGGGACTAAAGGCATGTGCCAGCTAACCTGGCTGAATATATTTTTATGTATATAAAATGTGAGTTTTGCCCGGTGGTGGAGGTAGAGGCAGGAGGATCTCTGAGTTTGAGGCCAGCCTGGTCTATACAGCGAGTTCCAGGACAGGCTCCAAAACTACAGAGAAACACTGTCTCAAAAACTAAACAAGGGCTGGAGAGATGGCTCAGAGGTTAAGAGCACTGGCTGCTCTTCCAGAGGTCCTGAATTCAATTCCCAGCAACCATATGGTGGCCCACAACCATTTGCAATGAGATCTGGTGCCCTCTTCTGGTGTGCAGATATATATGGAAGCAGAATGTTGTATACATAATAAATAAATAAAATCTTTAAAAAAAAAAAACTAAACAAAACCACAACAACAACAAAAAAAACCCAACAAAACCTGAGGAAAATAAAAAAAAAGAAGCAGTCCTGTTCGGCCCTAGCAGTTTGGGAGGGAAGAGGGGTTGAGCTTAGGCTGGCCCTGAAGTTGCTATACAGAAGACCTTCAGCATGTGATCCTCCTGTCCCCATTTCCCAAGTGCTGGCATTATAGATATATGTCACTTTATGTGGTGCTGGGGATTGAACCCAGAGCCTCTTCCATGCTAAGCAAGCACTCTGTCAACTGAGTTACATCTCCGACAGGACCCCAGCACTGTTAATTGGTAGTGGTCCTTTGCCTAATGAAAGAGCCTAACCCTGTTATGGGTGGGAGGCCCTGCAAGATAGAGCATATGTCTCTTACATCCTCGGCCAGGTCCTGGGGTGTCTCATCTTCCACATTCAGCAGCAGGGAGTCGGCACCAGCTTCACACAGAGTGGATGAAATGCTGCTAAGGCCC
This sequence comes from Cricetulus griseus, assembly GCF_003668045.3. Lineage (NCBI taxonomy): Eukaryota > Metazoa > Chordata > Mammalia > Rodentia > Cricetidae > Cricetulus > Cricetulus griseus. The sequence continues at coordinate 31,878,253 of NW_023276807.1, read as the reverse complement.
CGGCCAGCTGCCAGATGCAAAGGTGTGCAACCATTGAGCATTCGAGCATCTACCTGGGCCCCAGCCCGGAGCAAAAACTGCACCAGGCTATGTTCCTGGGTTTCCACAGCCAGGTGCAGTGCAGTCTTTCCACTGGTCGCCTCCTGGAGAAGAATAAGGGGTATGAATGTCAAGAGGTACTATGCCGGGGGCTGGAGAGATGGCTCAGAGATTAAGAGCACTGGCTGCTCTTCCAGAGGTCTTGAGTTCAATTCCCAGCAACCACATGATGGCTCACAACTATCTGTAATGAAATCTGGTGCCCCCCTCTGGCCTGCAGGGACACATGCAGACAGAATACTGTATACAAAATAAATATTTAAAAAAAAAAAGAGGTAATATGCTGAGTCTGAGCTCTGGAGATGGGGTGTCAACAGTTTAGCACTAGCAGAGGACCTGCAGCTAGACCAGATGCTGGCAGGTGGTGGACCAGGTGGTGGCAGGTGGAGGACTAGGTGGTGCCCTGATTGGTAGCTTCACCTGTGCATTGATGTCCGCGCCATTCTGAAGCAGCAATTCTATGAGTGGCTGGTTCCTCTGCAGCGTGGCGATGTGGAGACAGGCCAGACCTGGGGTGGGGTAGGGTGGAGACTGCTGTTTGCTATCTACTGATCCTTTTCTTCAGGGACTACCCAACCCTTCAGCCTCATGGGACTCTGCCTACTCAAAGCCTCTAATCACAGGACTGTTAAAATACAACCTCCCAAAAACCCCCTCAGAAGTCTGAGAGGAAAGGAACTCAGAGTTTCCATTTTTTCAGTCATATTACTGAAACTTTCATGCTTCAAGGGTCAGGTTTCTGAGTGGCAGCCCCAAATGCACACACTCTCCCAATATACACTCCTGGCTCTGCTAACACGTCTACCTACCTGGGGATCTTCCGAGCCCCAGTCTCTACCCAGGGGTGGTTCATTCCTATGTGCCTTATGGCTTTTATTTTACTTAATTTCACTGTTTCCTTCTGGTCTAGAACCGCCTTCCTCTCTCTAAGCCTGCCTGTAATAGAGAACCAGGTTGAATCTTACATTCTTTATCACTTTGCAGTCCCTTCTGTTCAAAGGTCCCTGACTCTGAGGACTTCCCTGACCACCCTACAAAAATCACCCCCGACCCTGCCACATCCCAGCTCTCCCCGTCGGCTCTCTACAACACTCACTTCCTTTAAACACACACATATTTCACTCTGTACATTTATCATCTGTCTCCCTCTTTCTTGGCTTTGCTCAAAGATGTAAGCTCTGCTCCTAGGACAATATGTGACACAACCGAAAGTGAGTTCATTTGTTCATCGAGTTGCTAAGAAGTTAAAAATCTTTAGGGCAAGATTTAGATTTCTGCTCATCACACTGCAGGCACTGGGTAAATCCTGAAACAGGTCATTCACTTGGCCCTTTAGTAAGGATGTACTGAGTGCTTGCGTACTTAGGCTGGAGGGATAGCTACAGGCAGGGTAGCAATCTTTCCTTCTCTGTCATTTGGGCCCCTGCCCAGCCCTTATTTACCCCTCAGGCCCTGGGGCTACTTGCACCTTGCCAGTTCTTCAGTTGGAGGTCCAGGGGGTGAGATGGCTCTCTGCCTGGCTCTGGCTGCTCCTCCAGCAGGCAGCAGGCACAGGCCAGATTCTGGCGCTGGCAAGCTACATGCAGAGCTGTGTCACCATGTTGGTCCTGCAGTACCTGGCTGGCTCCCTTCAGCACCAGTGCTCGAACTATATCTGGCTGGTCCAGATGAACAGCAAGATGAAGTGCTGTCTGTAGACAGAGAAGGTCACATGGTCACAGGGCCGCTGCAGTGGGCTCCTACCTCTGAGCACATGTTTGGGGACAGGGTACAACCATCTTTAAGTCCAGGAATCTTCTCTGAAAGTATCTGTAAAAGCCAGAGGTGGATCTTCCATGACATGACTCCCAAGCCTCTACCCCAGATGCTTGGGACTCCAATTCTGGTAGCAGGGTGAGGGAAACAGAGCCCCTTGCTCTTAGTCCTTCATCCTCTGGAGACATCTGTGTTATCAAGGGTTGGTCTGCAGGGGCTGGAGGGGAGGAAAGACAGCAGCCAGGGCAGTCTCTCTGACCACCCCCTCCTTAAGGCTCGGTTAAGATGTCCTCTCTTATAATCCCAGCATCCGGGAGGCAGAGGCAGGCGAATCTCTGTGAGTTTGAGACCAGCCTGGTCTATAAGAGCTACAAAGCCTCCAAAGGACAGCCTCCAAAGCCATAGAGAAACCCTGTCTCGAACTCCACCCACCAAAAAAAAGATGTCCTCTCTTTTGTTTGGCCTTCTTTGCCTGTCCCTCAAAGACTCCAGCCCCTACTCAAGCGGGGATAATCGACAATACAATGTCATCATGCTGTATAATTAGGAGGTGGTGATGAGTCTGTGGGCACCATCTGACTCATCTTTGTGTTGCAGCTGCTCTGTCTGGCAGGTAGCTTCCTATGGCCTCTGGTTTGGCTGCTGGATTTGGTGACCAGGTTACAGATAGGTATCTGCACATAGCCTTCTCTCTCTACTTACCTGGTAAAGGTTGTTCTGAATATCCAGAACTTCCTGGGGCAGGAAAGCCAAGCAACACAACAGCACCGATGGGGCTTCATGAATCACTGCCAGGTGGAGGAGCCTGGAACAGGAGAGGGCTAGGGTCAGGGCCCAGGTCGGGGGGGGGGGGGGCTTGAGGTTAGAATGAATGCATCAACCTCTAACTAGCTACCCACAACCAAGTCAGTGCAGGAAGTGAGAGTTTGGGCCAGGAAGTAAGAGGTTGGTACAGGAAGCCAGGATTCTGGAGGTAGGAGCTCCACGATCTGATGGCTAGACCTGTAGAGGACCTTGGCTGGGTGGGCACGTGGGCAGGGTGCTGACAGGACAAAAGCCTTCCTGTACAACTTGCCCACACCCAGCTCCCTTATGCCTCCAGGGCCTTGCCAGGCCAGCTGCAGCTCAAAGCTAAACTGAAAGCGGCTGGAGGAACACACAGGGGGTTTCCAGGGCTGAGTTACCCACCTCCCCACAACCGGGAGGACAGGAGGAGGAAGATGTGGGGCTCCCCCCAGAAACTCAGTGTCACACATTCCAAGGAGGGAAGAGGGCAAGCAAGGCATCTTGAACTGCTGCTCTATCCATTAGTCAAGAGGGCCATTCCTCAGCCTGCACAGGCCAGAGGGGGGCTTGTCAGAAACCCTCTCCTAAGTACAGCTTCAAGGGGAGTTTGGTGCTGTGCAGAAAATGTGTTTGACGGGGAGGGGGTGACAAGACTTGTAACTTAGGGGCAACTGAGTTATTTGGGATGGGAAGTTCCAGTCTTGGGGTTTCCCCACATCAGGTGGGGAAAACGAAAGCCAGGGCAAAAAAAAAAAAAAAAAAAAAAAAAAAGGTCTAGACCTGGATAGCTGCCTTGGGGCAGTTTGGCTAAAGGCCTCTCTGGGCTAGAGAGGGGTGGGGGGATACTTAGGCAGGAGGGGGGCAAGCTTTTGTTGAAGGGAGGTAGTAAAGAAGGCCAGAGAGAGTGACGGAGGGAGGGAGGAACCACTCTGGAAATCCCCTCGGCCAGGGCCTGCTCTCTGGGTCACATTCCTGCAGCCATCTCTCTCCCTCTCTCTCTCTCTCTCTCAGCCTCCCCTCCTCCCACTTCCTTTCCCACTTCCACACTTGCCACAGTGCAAGCACCTCCAAAGGAGGAAAGAGCTCCCTGGGGAGTCCTGACACTTCTACACACACACACACACACACACACACACACACACACACACACACAGAGAGAGAGAGAGAGAGAGAGAGAGAGAGAGAGAGAGAGCATCTGTCCCTAACCAGTTCTGGTCAAGGCTGGAGCTCAGAGGCTCACAAAGGAGGGCAGTGGGAGAAGGTGAGCATGGAGCTCCCAAAATTGAGGTTCTGGGCTAAGGTTTTGTGATCCAGGCACCAAGTACAAAAGGCTTTACTTCCTCTCTCCCACTCACAGGGTGGAAACTATCTTTGCCAAGTAACCACCCAAGACCCCCATATCTCCAACAAGCAGGTCAGGCCGGGTACCCCCTGCATTCCAGCATCTCTCATCTGGGACTCCAACAGCCCCTATTCTGTCTGTCATCTCCTTCTACCTAAAGCCAATTCTTACTGGCTACTCAATCCTACACACTTGATTGCCTCCCAGTCCAGCTGTACCTGACTCCAACTGGGACTCAGGGAGAAAAAGGGAAATGAAGAAATAAGACAGGAGAGTGACGGGAATTTGGGGAGCTGAGGAGGTGCAGGGTGTTGGGGAGGCTGACACCAAGCCATCACTTCCCTTTTCTAAGCAGAGGAGGAAGTAAGCTGGGGCAACCAGCTGCCTGTCCTGTTTGTTGGGGCAAGAATTCTCAGTCTAAGTCACCCTTCTTTTGGAACCAATTCCAAACAGGCATCCTGGTAGCACCCTTAACTCGACTTCCCGGGCTCAAACGGTAACCTGTAACTTGGTGTTGTCTTTTGTTCCTTCGGACAGGGCATTCTGAAGCCAGACCCTGGGATCTCAAATAGCAAACAGGAACATCCTCTCTCCCAACAAGAAAACCCAAAAACTGAATCAGTTGTGGGGAATTTCTCTTCCCAGGGGCGGGTCACTGGTAGATTTTCAAGATTCTGGCTGGCATTCCAGGTTCCAAGGGCCCTGCTAGCTCTGCCAGTCACAAAAGAGGGAGATGATGTCTGTTCTTTTAGTCTGAACCTGGCTACAGCTTAAAAGTAGGCTACGAGTTAAGTTTGGAGTTTGGAGAGGGGGGGCTGGCCCTTCCAGGGAGGTGCTTTGAGGGTCTATCTTCTTAGATGATGGCAGTGGTGGTGGTGGTGGTGGTGGTGGATGCCCAGCCAGTTGCAGCTCCCAGGGAGGCTCTGAATGATCATCCTATCTCAGCCTAGCCAGTTTACTCACGTGTCTCCATCCTCAGAGATGTATGTGAGCGCTTCGAGTTGCTGAGGGCTCAGCACCTCTGTGTGGGGCAGCGGTGAGTCTGGGGCCGGGTCCTCTACTTCGGGTCTCCCCAGCAAGGGCAAGGACTCGGTGAGAGAGGAGGAGGCATAGGTGGAGTCCGCCCGCTCTCCATCTGCATCTTCTTTCTCCCCTGGTTCCTTGTTGGTATCTGGAGGATGGCTCCAGGGCTGTGGGCAGCCTCTGTGCGAGGGTTCGGAGACTGGGGCCGCAGTAGGCTCGGGCAGGGAGCGCAGAGAGCGCAGCGACTCTATGCCGGAGTCGCACTGGCTGTCGTCCGCCTCGTCCGGCCCCTTCTGCGCATCCGACATGCCGGCCGCGCCAGCCCGGGGTCCGGGGTCCAGCGGGATCTAACTCTGAGATGTGCTGCGCGCTTTTCCGGGTTTATGGGTCCGCCTAGCAGAACCAGAGTCCCTCTCCGAGAGGCCTCATTACCCGGCTGTGCAGGCGCGAGGAGCGGACAAGAACCGAGAGAAGTCCAGGGCTCCCACCAGGTCCACCGCAGCGGACGCTTTGAGCAGCTGAACGGTCCCTGGTCCAGTCTCCTCTCTTGCCCCGCCCCCGGGCCCAAGAAGCGGCGGCCAGTCACTGCCACGCCCACGGCCCCGCCCCTCAAAGGCGCTTCCGGGTAGAGCCCCGCCCCTCCGGAATCCCCCTGGTCTGTTGCCTGGGTAGGCTGGGAGTCTCTGGTTACCAGTCTTGACTCATCTTGCGTTGATTGTTTCGCCCATTCATTCCTTCCTTCATTCATTCGTTCATCATTCATTTCACTCTTCCCCTTCCTTTTTGTTTCATTCATTAATCCCATGCATTCGTTCGTTCCTTCCTGTATTTCTGTGTCCTCATTATTTATTCGTTCATTGTTTAAAAAGTGTATTTCTTGGTTTCCTGCACAAACTGGCTGCTTTATGGGGAGACTGCATAGGGTTGGTGGGATGGTGTCCCTCTCTCTCTCTCTCTTTTTGGTTGGGTTTTTTGAGACAGGGTTTCTCTGTGTAGCTTTGGAGGCTGTCCTGGAACTAGCTCTTGTAGACCAGGCTGGTCTCGAACTCACAAGAGATCCGCCTGCCTCTGCCTC